>NC_133651.1:234177516-234451760 GCF_009905375.1 Apium graveolens | reverse complement strand
TTGCTTGATTCTGATTTGCTTGTGCCATGTTTGGAGTTGATGTAGATCTCACAGTTTCTTGTCTGCATTCTTTCTCATTTTCAGCTACCAAGGCAACTGAACCTCCTTTCTTTCTTCCCTTCTCCAATACCTCATCCTGTTCCAGCTCTAGTTCATAAGTCTTCAAGATTCCATATAATCTTTCAAGAGTGAAGTCCTTATAATCTTGAGAGTTTCTCAAGGAGACAGTCATGGGTTTCCATTCCTTTGGCAAGGATCTTAAAAATTTAAGATTTGAATCCTTCACCTGGTACACTCTACCATACAGCTTCAGTCCATTCAACAACTTTTGGAATCTATTGAATGTGTCATTTAAAGATTCATTTTCTTCAAAATGAAATACTCATACTGTTGAATGAGAAGCTGCATTTTGTTTCTTTTACTTGTTCTGTACCTTCACACAGTAGCTGAACTGTGTCCCAAACCACTTTGGCAGTTGTGCAATTTATCACATTATCAAACATATCCTTGTCAAGATCATTAAACAAAATGTTCATAGCCTTCTTATCCTTGTGGACTTCTTCTGTGTCTTCCATTGTCCATTCTGCTCTAGGTTTTGGAATGGATTGACCAACAGCAATTGTGGCCGTAGCAACTGTGGCTACTTTGTGGGGAATGTGAGGACCATTCTCAATGCAGTTTACATAACCTTCATCTTGGGAGAGTAGATGAAGGTGCATTTTCACCTTCCAATGGTGATAACTGTCTTTGTCAAGAACTGGGATTTTTACTCCAATATCCTTCTTACTCATCTTTGTTAGTTTCCAAGATCTTTAAACTCTTTGTGTGTCAAGAGCTCGCTCTGATACCAATTGTTATTCCTAGTGGACTAACAATGAGATTTACAGAAGGGGGGTTGAATGTAAATCTCAAAACTTTTTCAAGTTTTTAGCAGTTTTAAAGGCTTTGTGTTCAAGATAAACAAGTGTGTGAATTGCTTTAAGCTAATACAGACATATATATATATATTCAAGCACTAATGTAAAGAACACAACAGACCTTAAAAACTTTTCTGGTGGATTGTTGTTCCACCAGAGATGGTATTTCAGAAAATCTGTGATTCAAGATGTTGATCACAGCTGCATCCTAGTACAAACTAGATAATTTTTCTCTCAAGATTTTTCTAAACAGTACTGGAAAAATTCTTGTCTAATTACTAGCTTCTACTTGGTTTATATACCACCAAGTGTATAAGTGAAGACAAAGATAAAAATACAATAATAAAATAAGTTCTCCACTTGTTCTTCTCCATATCACTCAAGTACTTTGTTGACTATTGCCTCTTTGTACTAGAGTAGAACGGCTGCTTTTTCTGATGTTCCTGAAATTAGGCTTCCACATTTCAGTTATCTCTGACAACCCATGTGCCTCTGTCTGCTGTTACAACTAGCACTTATCAACTGCTATTTAACAGAACATCCGTTGAAGCCTTCATCCGTTGATGGCTTTATCCGTTGATGTGTTAGCAGTTGAAGCTCTATCCGTTGAAGCTTTAGAGACATCCGTTGAAGCTTTGTTTCTCATCCGTTGAAGGTCTTTAAGTTATCCGTTGATACCACTTCATTTATACAAAATTACAAGGCATGGAATATTTACAATTGGCCTTCCAATTTGCATATCTTCTAGTAGTCAACATGACTTATATTTTCTCTCAACTTCTGAGAATTATATCTTAAATACAGAGACTGAAATGTGCTACAACACTAGACTTATTTCTAAGTAAAGCTGCACCATCAACGGATAGCCAAAGTGGTCTTATCCGTTGAGGCTACAAACACTAAACTTCTACTTAAGTGTTTTGTTAAACATATCATCAAACTAATGCACATATATTCCTAACACCTCTTTCGTTAAATGAAACTCATTCGGGTAATACCTCCCTCGTGAATAGAGCATACTTGGACAATACCTCCTTCGTAAATAAAGCTTGCTCGGACAGAGACTCGTGCTGATAACGTGTTGTAAATAACGTGTTGTAAACCTTGAATTACTAGATAATGTATGACTTAATAAATGCACATAGAGAGAGTAGAAGTTGAAGAGAGAATTGTATTTCAATATATTTTTCAGTGTATATAATTTCAATAACTTAAGGTCCTATTTATACTTACCAGAAAGATAGGATATGATTGCACGTACTAGGAAAAGATAAGATAAGATTCACGTACTACGAAAAGATAAGATCAGATTTCACTTGCTACGAAAGATAAGATTGGATGGCACGTACTATGAAAAGATAAGATAAGATTGCGCGTGCTACGAAAAGATAAAATAGGATTTTAATCAAATTCTTCCTTACTCAGTTTCTTCTCTGAGAAGCTGTGCAAGTCTTCCTCGATAAGTTTTGAGAGACTTCCTCAATAAGTTTTATGAGTCTTTTGATTAAGTTTTGATAGTCATTATTATATTATAACAACTTACATATAAGTGACTGTCATATTGCTTTAACAGCAAACTCACTTACGTGATATGTATCTATGTAAGTATTACACTGGTTGTACATTGGTTTATAATACGATGCTAATTTTGTCATTCTTATACACTTTTTTTTATTAAAAGTCTCTACTTTTATTTTTTATCAGATGTAATCTTTCTTGTGAATATTATTATAATATAAAGTATAAGATTAATATCTCAAGTTGGTGGTGTAGATTTTGATTTTTGAAACAAAAGGGTTATAAGGGGGATTAATTGATTTTGGTGGAGTAGTTGTTATTTTTAATCTCTATCTAGTTGATTAATTGATTTGATTTATTGAACTCCTTTTTTACCAATATGATTATGTGCCATGTTACAATCATGCCTTTATGAATGACGTTGTCGAGTATTATTGTCAACTAGCTAGCCCGCGTAAAATACGGTCCGCGTCTTATTTTATATTTTTGTTTAAATATATTTAATGATAGAATTGTTTTACTTTTCATATTAATTTGTTCCATATTTATTAATTTTGTATAGGTTAGTAGTTGGTAGTTCGATTAGCTTTACGGTAATTATATAATTTTTTGTTTAGATTTTAAAATATTATATATAGTATTATAATCTAACATAGTTACATAATATATGCTCAAATCCATTTTTAATGGTATTTTAGTACCAAATTTCATTTCGCCTAATCTCGTTTTCAATTGTTTTCACCCATGTCATTAACCAAGACTTAATAACTAGTTGTATTGGTAATTAAATTTGTATTCTATATTGTATTACTTGAGTCTGTAAAATGGTTAAAAGATCAGACTGGAGTATTTTCTTGTAAATAGTTCAAGCCTAAGGAATAAACTCTAATAGAAGATCAAGATAGATCATGCCTCAGAGAAATGATACGGAAGCTTGGAGTTGATTAAATCTGTTTTATGGAAAATATTCTAAGTCAAGATATCGACTAGTCACAGATCATATCATATAGATAAGTCATTCGAGAACTCCAGAATGACTTATCGAGAAGTCCAAATTGGCTTATAGAGAAGTCCCAAAAATATCGACAAGTCAAATAAAGATATGAAGGCTGAAGATATCGACAAGTCATTTTGCATATAGAGAACTCAGAGATATCGACAAGTCATAATGAAGATATGAAGATTGAAGATATCGGCAAGTCAATTTTCTCACTAGAGATCTCAGAGATATCGACAAGTCAAAATGCTTATAGAGATCTCAGAGATATCGACAAGTCATTTCTACATGCAGAGTTTTGGAGACCTCGACAAGCCAAATTCACTTATAGAGAATTCAGAGACCTCGACAAGTCAAAGACACTTATAGAGAACTAAGAGATCTCGATAAGCCATTATACTTATTGAGATGTCACATCTCTATAAATCAAACTGGAGATCTCGACATGCTTTTCAAGTACAGAATGCAGACAAGTTAAATATTCAAGATTATCAATCAACAAATGATATAATCACTTAGATTGAAAAGTCTACAAAAGCAGCTTGAAGAGTGCAAGATCAAAGGCCAAGATTAACTGACAAAGGAAAGTCACAGACCTACACGATCTGCAAAGATACACTAAGCCAGAAATGGAAAGCTTTAGAGATAACTTAAAATAGGGTTTAATATATCTTATTGTATGATGTGTAAACCTGTGTTTACTAATATATAAAGTAAACACTAGTCCTTTGTTTTAGTTGTATCAAAAAAATCTAGTTTTTCTTGTAACTCTCTCAAGGAAGAAGCGAGTACGTTACTTACAAAGAACCCATGATTTATAGCAAAACACTAGTTTGATTTTAATACAAAATTAAGTGAGTTTTGAAATATTGTGTGCACTGTTTTATTTCAGCTAACATAATATTAATGCATTTCTAATCAGCTTTGTTAACCAAGCAAAAAACATTCAAAAAGACTTAAAAATATCCAAAACACATTCACCCCCCTCTGTGTTGTATTCATTACCTAACATATATATTCACATTTTTAATGTTAGGACCAAATAATGTTACTAATAAATTAATAAAATAAATATTATGATGCCATTCACGTGTAGTCTCCTAATTTATCTAATTGTTATATATTATAATTAATTTTCCCATCTAGTTTTTCTATTTGTTCATGGTGTCATCGATTAATTCCAATGAAAGATAATTTTCTATGTTAATATGATCAAAAAGGTATATAAGTAGCTCAGAAAAAAGGGTATCTAAGTAGTTTAGTAAAAAAGGTATATAAGTAATTAGCAAATATGTTTAAAATCCACTAACATTAGTATAGAAAGAAGGGTATATTAGTAACTTACTAAATAGGTTGAGAAGTCATGTTCACATATAATAGATAGAATAGATATAAGATATTTCCAATATGACCATACTGTCATATCAATGCATATGCAATCTTGTCATCGAAATTTCACTCTTGATTACTGACAAAATCGTCATATTGTTAATGTCAACAAATGTTATATATTAAATTGTTATACCACTAATGTTGTGCAAGACATGCCTTAATATAACAAGTATAAGTCATATTGACAATCCTAAGATTTAGTTGACTTATAATTTTTATGTAATCTGTAATGGTATTCCTTGAGTCTGTAAGAATGTTGAAGAAGACTAGACTTGAGTATTTTTCTGTAAACAGACAACAAGTTAGGAATAAATATCTGAAAGAAGATCAAGCTTGATCATGCCTCAGATTAAAGATATATAACTTGGTAAAAAATAATGATGTAGATTGAAAAATGTCCTAAGTCAAATGTCGAGAAGTCACAGATCAAGGATTGTCGAGAATTATATCGATAACTACTCAAGCTTATCGAGAAGTCACCTCACTTATAGAGAAATCACATTGCCTATCGACAAGTCAAAATGCATGTAGAGATATGGAGATGTCGATAAGTCATTTATACATGTAGAGAAGTGGAGATGTCGACACGTCATTTATACATATAGAGAAGTGGAGATATCGAGAAGTCGTTTACACAGGTAGAGAAGTGGAGATATCGACAAGTCATTCTACATCGCGATACAGACATCTCTATACACTTTGGAGATCTCGATAACGGCTTCAATTAACGAATACATCTATCATGAAAATTCAGAGTTATCAGTCAATAAACCATTTTATCATTAAAATAGAATGTCTACAAATGCAGCTTGAAGAGTGCAAGATCAAGGGCTAAGATGAACTGGATAAATGAGTGTAGCATACCTGGAAGATTGTATGCAGATATGCAGTACTTGAAATAGAAATAGACAAAATAGCTTTAAAAATTGTTTTAGTCTATTTTAGTACAATTTATGTAAACTGTGCACGCTGGTCTATAAAGCATGTCACGGGTTCTTTGTTCAGTTGTAACAAACATACTAGTTTTTCTTGTATTCTTTCAAGAAGTAGCTGAGTTCTTCAATATCGAGAACTTGTATTTGTAGCACAACGTATTTGATTTTTAATAAAAGATCAAGTAAGTTTTGATAATTTCATTTATGTGTCTTTTATAGCTAATAGATTATCACTACAAATTACTTAGCCTGTTGAGCTCTAGTAAGCCAAAATACTTAACTTGATTTTCTTGAAAATAAATCACAAAGTTTTTAAGTAAAAATCAAGAAACACACATTCACCCCCTCTGTGTGCATTTCATACCTAATAAGTGGTATCAGAGGAAAATCTGAAAGCAAACAGATTAGATCTTGGAATTATGAGTGCACAAAAGCTTAGCAGTATCAAGATAACTCTCTTTGATAAAGGAAACTACACTCCGTGAAAGAAAAAGATGATGTTGTTTATCAGGATGGCTCATCCACTATACCTTGAGATTCTCAAGCATAGACCCTTCATTCCTATGGTGAGAGAACCTGAAACAACACAAAATGATGTTGTTATTTCCGATTATTATGTTCCAAAAGATCCATCTACATACACTGAGCTAGAAAAAAAGAATGTGTCACTTGATAGTGGCTTGCAACTCATTTTGACTGAGTCTCTTGATAATGTTATGTACAACAACATTATCAACTGTGAGTCAACCAAATAAATTTGGGAAAAGATAAAAATCTTATGTGAAGGTACTGAAGAAGTAAGATCAAACTAAAGAAGAATATTGATCTCACAATATGAGGGCTTCATGGCTAAACCAAAAGAATGTATTACTGAAGTGTTTGAAAGATTCAACAAACTGATAAATGACTTGTAGTTGCATGACAAGTTCTATGATGCTGAGGAGGTTAACCTGAAGTTCTTACTCATTCTTTGTAATAACCCCAATTTTTGAGAAATTTTTGAAACCCTTATGAATAGTGTTTTTGCTGAACGAGAAAACTTTTCATGCCACGCTATGTAGGGGTTCTGTTATTGATCTTATGGGATATTATTAGTACTCTATGAAGTATATAAGTGTATGTAAAGATCGTCAGAATCCAATTCCGAACACTTTGGTTTTTCCCGGAAATCCACAATATACGGAGAGAATTGAGTATAAGGTAACAGGATAAAAAGGATTTAAATTAAAGGATTATAAAAGAGGATCATAGAAGGAATATAATATATTGAGAAAGGTTAAGGGAACCTAAGTAATAAGATCCCGGGTATGATCCTTCAAACGATAAAACGAGAACGAAAGTTAAGCGAACCGTATAGCAGATCAGCGGTCATTAGGCAAACGATTAGGAAGTTAATCAAAGGGATTAATGGGAATGATGTCATCCAACCAATAGAAAGAAGACAAGGAAGGAAGGATGACATCATGTGGATGAGATAAGCATGACATGGGAAGGAGGAGGTGTGGTGGCTTTGTAACCACACAAATCCAAGGGCAAGAAGGTAATTCACTAAAGCAAAAACAAAACCAAATCAACCAACCAAGCAAATCATTTCATTTTCATCAAACAAAACACAAAATTCTCCATTCTTCATGAAGCTCTCGGGTGGGTTTCTTAATTTTTGAAAGTCCAAGCTCCTCCACTTGTTATTTTCCAAGGTAATTATCCTAGCTTCTCCTAGTTAAGTTACATACTTCCTATAAGTTTAAGCTTCTAAATCCAAGCCAATCTTTTTCTATAAATCATCAAAGAAGATGGTGAATAGTGTTTTCAAGAACTAAAATTTGTGTTCTTGAAGTTTTGTTTAGATTAAGCTTGGATAAGGGCTTTAAAGATGATTCCAAGCCATCCCCTTGATTCTCCACTCTCCAAGGAAGGTATAATCTCTTAACCAAGCTTTGTTATTGAAAGTTAAGAGCATAAAATGAGTATTAGAGTTCATGAGAGGCTTGATGATTGTGTATGTAGAGATTAATGGGTTTTGGGTTGTTTTTGAAGTTGTAAATCTTGGTTGTTGATTAATGAACTTAAGTATAGTTTAAATTCATGATAAAGAATAGTATAAATGGTTAATGTGGATTTGTTGGGATTGGTATGATGTGATAAGGATGGATGTTTATTGTATGATGGATTTGAGGTTGGATTTGGGGTTGATTTGGAATGGGTTTGAATGGTTTAAAAATATTGGAAATCGCGTAAACATAGCCGTCGTAACGTCCGATTTTCTTTGGACTGTTTTTGTGCATAGCATTAGGACCCGAGAACCCCCTGCTAGATTGTGACCACTGCCATGTTTAGATAGCTCATGTTACGAGCTTCGTTTTGATATGTAGTTCGTTCGATTCCGATTTACGGTTTAGGAGAAACGACCGTTTCAAGTAACGGCGTTTCGCGAACGAAACTTTTTCCCTCGCCTTACTTTGAAACATAGGTTAAAGACCAAAAAGGGTTAATTAATGTATGAAACATTTATGGTAAGTGTGTTAGGCAATTGGTAAGACACTCGCGAAGGAATCGCCTTAAAACTCGTAAAGGTTAAATTATTAAAAATGGTGGAGCCGAGGGTACCCGGGTGACTTAAGCGAATTAGTGAGCGCAAAACAAGCGTTAGAGTCTAAGTTAGTTAAAGTATAGATTTACAAGTGACTTTGGTTTAATTCCAACTTACTTGTTGTTTATAGGTTACCAGACTCGTCCCGAGCCTTTCGTAACCCCAGTCGCTCAGGCAAGTTTTCTACCCGTTATACTGTTGTTGTGATGTAAATATATGTATATGCATTATCTTGTGATATTGCATGATTGTTATTAGCAAATTTTGCGATATATTGGAGCATGCTAATATGGTATATATGCATGTCTGTTTCGTAATCTGGTTATCTATCTGTTGATTTCAATGCTTATAGTTGCATAATACCTATGCTAGAAATAAGCAAGTAGTTGCGTATACCCTTAGTATAGGGGATAAAAGGTGAACATATTTCTAAACCGGGAGTCGATGTTCCCGAGTATATATATATATATATATATATTTATTTATATATATATATATGGATATAGTTTTTAAAACTATTAATCGAATAAGGTTTATTCGATAACTTTAACTTTATTTTATTATTGAATATTATTTCAAATATTATTCGAAGGCGTATGACTCCTTTACATTATTTTTTTGAATATTATTTGAATATTCATTTGAGGATGTATGACTCCTTTATTTTATTTAATGAATATTATTTATAATATTCATTCGAGGTATTTTGACTCAGCTTATTTTATTTATTGAATATTATTTGAATATTCATTTGAGGATCTATGACTCCGATTATTTGCTGAGATATATTCTTTAATTTATTAAAGAATAAGGTGTCGATAATCAAACTTATTTTTGATTATTCAAATAAAGATATTACTTTCGTATAAGTATATCTTTGATTATTTGCTATTCATTTCAAGTATAAGTTTTAATACTTCTACTTCAATTATTTTATAAAGATTATTTTTATGGGAATATTATTTAAATAATAATATTCAGACATTTTCTAAATATTCTGGGGACTGATTTACTTCATTAAATCAGTTTTACTCCAAACACTCTTTAAAGTGTTTTCGAGTCTTTAAAATGATTTTCAAAAGTTAGAGCGGATCCCAAAACTATTTTTATATTTAAGATCTTCCTTTTAAAAAGGGGATTTAAATACTCGCTCAAAACCTGGGGGATCCGGCTCGGTGGTGTGTTTTATATTCGCAACAAGGTTGCTGTCTTGGTAAAAGAGTTTTTGATTACTTACCCAATATTCGGGAAGTAAAATTCTTGGAACAAGTTAATCCATTAACAGGCATCGCCTGGGAAATATCGGTGAGTTTTCCTTTCCAACTAGGTACGACTTCTTGGTGGAGCCGTATCAACAAGTTTCTACTTGGGGAAAGGGGGAAACGAGCTTTACGTTTCAGAGTCATGGATTTCATCTGAACTAGGAGTGGCGTAAGTGGCCGAGTAGCGCCGGCCCAGCCTTATTATATTGGCCCAAATGGCCTGGAAGTTCCGCTAAGGCGGTCCATTCCTTAGGAGTTCAGTGTTCGGTTGACAAGTAAATCCGACAGGTTCTCCTCTACATGTAGAAAATGGTGGGGTTGTACTACTACGACTGATCATCGTAAGTGGTCTTCCTGGCGCGGCAAACTCCCGTAATGAGTTCATCATCCAATTGGATATTTCTGCAACACTACCCAAAGCACTTCGATAGAAAGGCTACGGTTGGGCGATTGTTGAGTGTTGGCAGGGTCAAGTTTTCAAAATAATGTTTGCATCAAATGAAGTATCTCATAACTTCATTTTATTTTGATGATATTTTAAAGGTTGAATCTATTCAAGTATTATCTTGTAGTCTCGTCTATGTGATGAACTTTGGAAACTAATTATAACTTGAATGGTGGTAGTTCAAGTAGTATTTGGAAAAGATATAAGTATATTGGAGTATTTTGTAACTTCATCTTTTAAACTTATATCTAGTAAATGATTATCTTATGCATGACAAAGATTTTCAGAAAAACGTTGAGACAAGGTTAGATATATGAGATCACCTTGCAACGATATTTTTATACAGTTATACACTGGAATTCTGTGTGTATTATGCATGGAAGAGGACTTCCAATATTTTGAAAAGTATATATGTATATATATATATACTGAATATTTTGCGACTTCATCGCATTAAGATATCAACTTGGTTCATTTCTTTTGACCAAGACTTTCATGAGTATTATGAGTAGGCTCATATATTGTAAATCATTATACATATTATTTTGGTGGGCTTGCTGCTCACCCTTGCTTTATTTCTTCATCACACAACAACAGTTAGGAAAGATGGCCAGACTCCAGCAGACCCAGCGCAAGCGCGTGGGAAGCGTCCTGTGTCTTCCCGTTGATGTTGTAGCTGCTATAGCTGCAGAGGTAGATCTATTGTAGATCAGACCATCTACTTTTGAGAATCAATTATGTATAATTATAACTTGTGGCAGATAATGGCAATTAACTGTAAATTTATCAAGTAATCATTTTGGGTTGTAATAACTTTTAAATTGTGGATTCAAAGACTTGTACTTATTTAAATTTCATCTCTGAGACTATAACGGGTTGTGGTGTGTGTTAGTGTGGGGTCACAGCATAAGGTTATTTATTAATTAAGTGAAGTGATATTGTGGAAAGAAAGACCGTGACGACCCGGATCCCCGACCCCGGAACTGGGGGTGTTACAGAAATGGTATCAGAGCTAAGCGTTATAAACCTCAGAGATGATGGGACGTTAAGATAATAAGTTCACTAAGATAATAAGAACTCTTGCCAAGTTCATAGTCGGGCTACCTAACGTAGCACTGACAGTTAAAACCCTTATGGGAACCCTTATAAATATCGTGATAGGAGCGTAGTTCGTTATCGTATATGGTAGCGGGACTCCGAACCCTGAGGTTGAGGAGCAACATCGCGATGATGTTTTATTACTCATTGGAGATCAAATTATGGATCCAATAGAGCGTCCTAACGCAGGACCGGATGATGTTGATATTGAGGAGGTAGCGGTTGAGGAGGTTGTCCTAGAAGGGATAGTTGTTGAGGAGGATCCCAAGGAGGATCCTGGCAAGATTGGATAAAGGACCACTGATGAATTGATGACCATGGTTAGGGCAACTCCCAGAGGTAGGATTGGCCGGTCACTACCGGAGGTTCGTTCAAGTTGTAAAGATAGTAGCCCCTTTAACGCGGCTTACTCGTAAGACTGAGAAGTTCGAATGGACAGAGAAATGCGAGAACAGCTTTCAAGAACTGAAGCAGAGGTTGGTGATGGCCCTTATGCTGGCGTTGCCGGATGGAAAAAGAGATTTTGTGAAGTATAGTGACGCTTCGCACAAGGGCTTAGGGTGCGTGCTTATGCAGCACGGTAAGGTAATTGCGTACATGTCAAGACAATTAAGGTAATATGAAATTCGATATCCCCGCTCATGAGCTTAGGCTCGTGGCAATAGTTTTACCCTAAGGATTGGAGGCACTACTTGTATGGAGAGAAGTGCAAGAATTACCTAAGCCATAAGTGCTCTAGTACATTTTTACGAAGAAAGAGCTCAACATATGCCAGAGGAGGCAGTTAGAGCTAATCAAGAATAATGATTGGGAGATTCTTTATCATTCGGGGAAAGCCAATATGGTGGCTGATGCCCTTAGTAAAAAGGAGAGACTCAAGATGATAATGTCTCTTGGAGAGTTTATAAGAGATTTTGAGAAAATGGAAATAGTAGTGAAGGTAACCGGAGCCGGTACCGAAAAGCTGTTTGAAATAGCAATACAGCCCGAATTATTGGAAAAGATCATATTGTGCCAGAAAAGTTATGAATGAAGGCAGAGAGCCAACAAATAGATAAGAGGTTAATACCGAGAAAGATGAGAAGGGAATAATGAGGTATTCCTACAGAATTTGGGTTCCAAATGTTCGAGAGCTTAAAGATGAGATCTTAGATGAAAGCTAGTTTGAGGAATAAGATTTAGAGCAAACCCTGAACGTGATAGTCAGGGAGGTCGCCATCAAGATAGAAGGAACCCATGACATAATGGAGTGAAAAATGAGGATTTTAAATTAAAAGATGACCCCAATTATGGGGATTAGGATGAAACATTTCATACTAAGGAAATAGAAAGTCGAGTAAGGAAAGGAGACCCGAGACGGTACTCCTATACGGCAATTCATGGACCTGTCTAAAAAGAACTTAGACTATTATCCCCAACCACCACCCTGAGGAGACAGTGCGGTGAGAAATTCTTTCATGACCTTTAAGTCGCTAAGCTCTCAGAGTTCCAAGGAACAAGTTGACCCAGTCGAGGCAAGAGCCTGGCTAAAGGAAATAGATGAATCATTTGAGATTCTAAATGATTGACGAACCACAAAAGACTGTTTTGTCACTTACCCTCCTAAGAGAGAGACCACCCGCTGGTGAAAGGCCAAGGAAGGCACGGAGCAAGAGATTATACTAAACTGATTTAAGTTCAGTCAATTGTTTTCAGGAAAGTACTTCCCAAGGTTATGGAGATAGTGTAAAAGCTTAAGAGCCAGAACAAAGGCAGACGAGTATGATGAATTATGAATCTAAGTTGTAAAAGTTATCAAGATTCGTTCTGAAGACACGAATCCAGAATGACGGGATGTTTGAAATCAATGCTTATGTTGTGTTAGTTCATGAAATAATGATAAGGAAGTTGGGTATGAGAAAACCCTAAAGACTCGTAGTAATAGAAATAGAAAAGTAAGTAATCGTCAGGATGAGGGTGATTCACCATGAGTTAAAATTGATGGTTGAAGGCATAAGAGTTATGTATATTTTATCCCCCTTTAAGTTGGGAGGATTCGAGGAAACCTTGAGATAATTCGAAGGATAAATAATGAGACGCGGATAGACTAAGGGGATAAGAAAGTAAGAAATTTAGAAAATTGGATGAAGGAAGTGACCTTCAAGAAGGTGAAGTGTAAGACCGGTGGCATGATACCCAGAAAGGGAGACGCCAGATATGAAAGATATCCCAACATTGAGATGACTGTTGAGATAAACAACAAAAGTAAATAAGGATTTATTAAGAAGAAGTTCACGTTGAACACGACCAATATCTTCCAGATCATCCATGTGATCATTACCAAATCAGGAAAGAAAAGCGGATAACCATTTTTATCTTTTGGAGGCCATGTGGATTGACCTTAACTTGAATAAGGATGCTATTGTGAAATTCGGTGTAGACTATCGAGGTGGAAATGATTGAACAAGATACCCTTATCAGGGATATATGACTTTATTTATCCATGGAAGGATGCAGGTACCTTTTAAAGGTGGAATTAAGGATAGAACACCGGTAACTTAAAATGAATCCTAGGGGAATGCATAAAGGTTGGCATTTCACCCTTAATAGGGATAGTATGAGTTTTGACAGTATGAATTGGAAAGGATTAAGGTAACAATAACCTTTAAAAATTAGTGGAGAAATTTTTCAAGATGTATATAGACAATGGTTCTAGTAATAGTGAATGGTATTTTGATATGCCCTGTATCTAGGGAATACAGGAGGAACGATTGAAGGATAACCTTAGAGGTTTTACAATGAGAAAGGTAATATTCAAAATTCTAAAGAATGGAAATGGTGATAAAGGAAATATGACGTAATTATAATGATGCCAAGTGAGGCACGTGTTAAACCACGAGAAGGTATGGATCGAACCAATAATGGTCGAAATTGTTCAGGGCAATTAGGACTTAAGATAAAGGATGTTCTAATTATGATTGAGAGTCAGTCATGACAGTGATTAACCTCTAAAGACTGAGGCAATAACTTATGGAAAAATGGTGATTTTTTTTTTTACTCATCAGATTTTAAGAAAAACATCTTCACATAAGCTGTGATTGAAATAAGGTGGAAAAATTTATTTGGAGGTGGTTAAAATGACATTGACTGTAAGGAAATTTTACTATCAGGAAAGGCCAAAGAGGTGGCCGACACTTTAAAGGTAAGAGGATAATTATAGGCGCTTGTGCCAAAGGAATACAATGATGATGGTCAAAGCTATGCAGATTGTATTATGGTTTGGAAGATTGACATTCCTTCTGATGACTGTGCAATACCCAACCGTAATAGTAGTTGGCAAAGGTTGAATTCGTGTAATCGCCATGAACGGGCTATCTATCTTATAAGGTCCTATCTTGAGATAAGCCAGAACCATGTTTCAAAAAGGACTAGATGAACTCTTGAGTTAATTCTTCTATTTAGGGCGTATGATTAAGAATGGTATTAACCTGCTATCGTTGCTTCGATTGAAACTCTTCTGCACTTTTATTTGCTTCATGTCATGTATGTATGTCAGGATCACGAGTGTTCTTCATGAATTGTGATTGATGGTTATGTTAACTCCTTAGGAGAATTAGATATGACCTGTATGGACTCCGTATGGTTAGCTATTAAGACTTCATGGAAAATGAATGACGACAGTAGGTCAGTGGTGGACCATAGTAAGGCAGCAATGATTCTGCGAGTATCGAGCTGATTACAACCGTGAGAGTTGTATTGGAATGGGTGTTGAGATTGAGTACCACTAATCGGGTCGTGGTAGTGTATAAGTTATCATCGATAGACTAATTAAGTAGAGTGTCTACCTAGTGAATCATTATTCTTTCTTATCAATAGGGAGTCGTATTATTATACGAGGAAAGTTGCGATGCGAGCATAGAATCCTAGTAACGGTGATATATAGAATGAGATCCCAGATTCGATTTTCGATGTCGAGGGAGTTTCAAAGGTGATTATGTATAAGCTCGAGGAAGAGCATGGGTCCATAGAATGATGGACGGGATAGCGAAAATATTTAGGCACGTGAAATGCGATGCTATAATACTTGATGCGGATATAAATACAAATATGTTTATGTTTTGTTCTCCTATGACAAACCTCTATAGTTCAGAGGTAGATTCCAAGCCAGATATTTTGTGGCAGTATATTTTTTTTTATATATACAATTCTCTTCAGTTCGTTCTTTTCTCTTCTTTTCATTTCATGTAAGCTGAGAAGAACAACCCTTCCAGAAGGGGAGGTATTGCCGAATGACTATCTATCTTTGTGATAGAAGCCTAGTAGGATACCACATGTTGTTTAATTGCTTGTCAAGTACTAAAGGCTGGCCACCTTCTGTACTAACTATGCGATATAACAAGTGTTCATGATCATAGTGATCTCTCAACAAATTCCCTTACTTCTATTTGATTGATCAAATTTTGGAAAATAGAAACAAATGAAAAAGGAGTAATAAAGTGGTGGTAGTATGCGGAATGGGAACACATTCGTGATACTGAGGTTGACGTGGTTATTAAAAGGTTATAGAACGCTAGCGAGCAAAAGTATAACCCGTATAATATTAGGAACGGAAGGTGATAGCGATTACGAACTGGAAAAGAATGGGTATTGAGAAGCAAAAGCTTTAATGTTAAAAGCTATGATGAGAGTCTGTGCAATAGACTTGAAAGAATTTGGAATGATCACTTAATTCGGATTGAGTTATCTTACGACAATAGATCATATGTCATTATCGAGATGTCACCTTATGAGATCATTGAGGGAAGACAATGTCGATCTCCCTTATGTTAGGATGAAGTTGTAGAGCGCAAGATGCTCGGACCCGCAGTAGTCCAAAGGACCAAGGATATGATAGATCTAATCAGAGGACGGCTGGTAGTAGCCCAAGATGGTCATGATAAGTATGTTGATTTGACACGAAAGGATAAAGAGTATGAAATAGGGGACCTAGTAATGTTATAGGTATCCCTTGGAAAGGATTGATGAGGTTCGGAAAGAAAGGAAAGCTAAGTCTACAATTTGTTGGACCCTTGGATATATTAAGACGTTTGGGAAGTTAACATATGAGCTAGCCCTAACCCAGAACATGTAGCTAGTCATAACGCGTTTCACGTATCAATGTTAAGGAAGTGTAATTCAGATGCCAGATAAATAGGGGCATATGAGCGCATAGATATGCAACCCGACGTAACCTATATGGAGCAACCAGGAAGGGTTATAGAGTGAAAAGGAACAAGTGCTTTGGAGAAGGGTTATCAAACTAGTCAGAGTTTGATGGTAGAACCACAATGTGGAAAATTGACTCGGGAGTTAGAAAGTGTAATGCTAAGAAAGTATCCCCATTTGTTTTCTATCTGATTCCGGGACGGAATCCTTTTAAGGAGGGGAGACTGTAATAACCCCAATTTTTGAGAAATTTTTGAAACCCTTATGAATAGTGTTTTTGCTGAACGAGAAAACTTTTCATGCCACGCTATGTAGGGGTTCTGTTATTGATCTTATGGGATATTATTAGTACTCTATGAAGTATATAAGTGTATGTAAAGATCGTCAGAATCCAATTCCGAACACTTTGGTTTTTCCCGGAAATCCACAATATACGGAGAGAATTGAGTATAAGGTAACAGGATAAAAAGGATTTAAATTAAAGGATTATAAAAGAGGATCATAGAAGGAATATAATATATTGAGAAAGGTTAAGGGAACCTAAGTAATAAGATCCCGGGTATGATCCTTCAAACGATAAAACGAGAACGAAAGTTAAGCGAACCGTATAGCAGATCAGCGGTCATTAGGCAAACGATTAGGAAGTTAATCAAAGGGATTAATGGGAATGATGTCATCCAACCAATAGAAAGAAGACAAGGAAGGAAGGATGACATCATGTGGATGAGATAAGCATGACATGGGAAGGAGGAGGTGTGGTGGCTTTGTAACCACACAAATCCAAGGGCAAGAAGGTAATTCACTAAAGCAAAAACAAAACCAAATCAACCAACCAAGCAAATCATTTCATTTTCATCAAACAAAACACAAAATTCTCCATTCTTCATGAAGCTCTCGGGTGGGTTTCTTAATTTTTGAAAGTCCAAGCTCCTCCACTTGTTATTTTCCAAGGTAATTATCCTAGCTTCTCCTAGTTAAGTTACATACTTCCTATAAGTTTAAGCTTCTAAATCCAAGCCAATCTTTTTCTATAAATCATCAAAGAAGATGGTGAATAGTGTTTTCAAGAACTAAAATTTGTGTTCTTGAAGTTTTGTTTAGATTAAGCTTGGATAAGGGCTTTAAAGATGATTCCAAGCCATCCCCTTGATTCTCCACTCTCCAAGGAAGGTATAATCTCTTAACCAAGCTTTGTTATTGAAAGTTAAGAGCATAAAATGAGTATTAGAGTTCATGAGAGGCTTGATGATTGTGTATGTAGAGATTAATGGGTTTTGGGTTGTTTTTGAAGTTGTAAATCTTGGTTGTTGATTAATGAACTTAAGTATAGTTTAAATTCATGATAAAGAATAGTATAAATGGTTAATGTGGATTTGTTGGGATTGGTATGATGTGATAAGGATGGATGTTTATTGTATGATGGATTTGAGGTTGGATTTGGGGTTGATTTGGAATGGGTTTGAATGGTTTAAAAATATTGGAAATCGCGTAAACATAGCCGTCGTAACGTCCGATTTTCTTTGGACTGTTTTTGTGCATAGCATTAGGACCCGAGAACCCCCTGCTAGATTGTGACCACTGCCATGTTTAGATAGCTCATGTTACGAGCTTCGTTTTGATATGTAGTTCGTTCGATTCCGATTTACGGTTTAGGAGAAACGACCGTTTCAAGTAACGGCGTTTCGCGAACGAAACTTTTTCCCTCGCCTTACTTTGAAACATAGGTTAAAGACCAAAAAGGGTTAATTAATGTATGAAACATTTATGGTAAGTGTGTTAGGCAATTGGTAAGACACTCGCGAAGGAATCGCCTTAAAACTCGTAAAGGTTAAATTATTAAAAATGGTGGAGCCGAGGGTACCCGGGTGACTTAAGCGAATTAGTGAGCGCAAAACAAGCGTTAGAGTCTAAGTTAGTTAAAGTATAGATTTACAAGTGACTTTGGTTTAATTCCAACTTACTTGTTGTTTATAGGTTACCAGACTCGTCCCGAGCCTTTCGTAACCCCAGTCGCTCAGGCAAGTTTTCTACCCGTTATACTGTTGTTGTGATGTAAATATATGTATATGCATTATCTTGTGATATTGCATGATTGTTATTAGCAAATTTTGCGATATATTGGAGCATGCTAATATGGTATATATGCATGTCTGTTTCGTAATCTGGTTATCTATCTGTTGATTTCAATGCTTATAGTTGCATAATACCTATGCTAGAAATAAGCAAGTAGTTGCGTATACCCTTAGTATAGGGGATAAAAGGTGAACATATTTCTAAACCGGGAGTCGATGTTCCCGAGTATATATATATATATATATATATATATTTATTTATATATATATATATGGATATAGTTTTTAAAACTATTAATCGAATAAGGTTTATTCGATAACTTTAACTTTATTTTATTATTGAATATTATTTCAAATATTATTCGAAGGCGTATGACTCCTTTACATTATTTTTTTGAATATTATTTGAATATTCATTTGAGGATGTATGACTCCTTTATTTTATTTAATGAATATTATTTATAATATTCATTCGAGGTATTTTGACTCAGCTTATTTTATTTATTGAATATTATTTGAATATTCATTTGAGGATCTATGACTCCGATTATTTGCTGAGATATATTCTTTAATTTATTAAAGAATAAGGTGTCGATAATCAAACTTATTTTTGATTATTCAAATAAAGATATTACTTTCGTATAAGTATATCTTTGATTATTTGCTATTCATTTCAAGTATAAGTTTTAATACTTCTACTTCAATTATTTTATAAAGATTATTTTTATGGGAATATTATTTAAATAATAATATTCAGACATTTTCTAAATATTCTGGGGACTGATTTACTTCATTAAATCAGTTTTACTCCAAACACTCTTTAAAGTGTTTTCGAGTCTTTAAAATGATTTTCAAAAGTTAGAGCGGATCCCAAAACTATTTTTATATTTAAGATCTTCCTTTTAAAAAGGGGATTTAAATACTCGCTCAAAACCTGGGGGATCCGGCTCGGTGGTGTGTTTTATATTCGCAACAAGGTTGCTGTCTTGGTAAAAGAGTTTTTGATTACTTACCCAATATTCGGGAAGTAAAATTCTTGGAACAAGTTAATCCATTAACAGGCATCGCCTGGGAAATATCGGTGAGTTTTCCTTTCCAACTAGGTACGACTTCTTGGTGGAGCCGTATCAACAAGTTTCTACTTGGGGAAAGGGGGAAACGAGCTTTACGTTTCAGAGTCATGGATTTCATCTGAACTAGGAGTGGCGTAAGTGGCCGAGTAGCGCCGGCCCAGCCTTATTATATTGGCCCAAATGGCCTGGAAGTTCCGCTAAGGCGGTCCATTCCTTAGGAGTTCAGTGTTCGGTTGACAAGTAAATCCGACAGGTTCTCCTCTACATGTAGAAAATGGTGGGGTTGTACTACTACGACTGATCATCGTAAGTGGTCTTCCTGGCGCGGCAAACTCCCGTAATGAGTTCATCATCCAATTGGATATTTCTGCAACACTACCCAAAGCACTTCGATAGAAAGGCTACGGTTGGGCGATTGTTGAGTGTTGGCAGGGTCAAGTTTTCAAAATAATGTTTGCATCAAATGAAGTATCTCATAACTTCATTTTATTTTGATGATATTTTAAAGGTTGAATCTATTCAAGTATTATCTTGTAGTCTCGTCTATGTGATGAACTTTGGAAACTAATTATAACTTGAATGGTGGTAGTTCAAGTAGTATTTGGAAAAGATATAAGTATATTGGAGTATTTTGTAACTTCATCTTTTAAACTTATATCTAGTAAATGATTATCTTATGCATGACAAAGATTTTCAGAAAAACGTTGAGACAAGGTTAGATATATGAGATCACCTTGCAACGATATTTTTATACAGTTATACACTGGAATTCTGTGTGTATTATGCATGGAAGAGGACTTCCAATATTTTGAAAAGTATATATGTATATATATATACTGAATATTTTGCGACTTCATCGCATTAAGATATCAACTTGGTTCATTTCTTTTGACCAAGACTTTCATGAGTATTATGAGTAGGCTCATATATTGTAAATCATTATACATATTATTTTGGTGGGCTTGCTGCTCACCCTTGCTTTATTTCTTCATCACACAACAACAGTTAGGAAAGATGGCCAGACTCCAGCAGACCCAGCGCAAGCGCGTGGGAAGCGTCCTGTGTCTTCCCGTTGATGTTGTAGCTGCTATAGCTGCAGAGGTAGATCTATTGTAGATCAGACCATCTACTTTTGAGAATCAATTATGTATAATTATAACTTGTGGCAGATAATGGCAATTAACTGTAAATTTATCAAGTAATCATTTTGGGTTGTAATAACTTTTAAATTGTGGATTCAAAGACTTGTACTTATTTAATTGGATTCAAAGACTTGTACTTATTAATTTCATCTCTGAGACTATAACGGGTTGTGGTGTGTGTTAGTGTGGGGTCACAGCATAAGGTTATTTATTAATTAAGTGAAGTGATATTGTGGAAAGAAAGACCGTGACGACCCGGATCCCCGACCCCGGAACTGGGGGTGTTACAGAAATGGTATCAGAGCTAAGCGTTATAAACCTCAGAGATGATGGGACGTTAAGATAATAAGTTCACTAAGATAATAAGAACTCTTGCCAAGTTCATAGTCGGGCTGATAATAATGAGAATAATAAATGGGTTAATAATAATAATATTTTATGGAAAATTTCAGCTGAAAAATTTGCCCTATTTTTATTCAAACCCCAATTTTTAAAAAAAACCTAATTCTCTCCACCTCCTCCTCCTCCTTAACGTCGTTTTCTTGGTGGATACCGGTGGAGTGCTTCACGTTTGAGGAGCAGCTGCTAGGGATCTCCGATCATTGCTCTTGGATCACATATTAAAGGTTAGTAATCGATCCCTATGTTTTTACCACAATTTATATGCTTTTATTTGGATTTTATATGTGTAAAAGTGTTTTACCATGCCTCCGCCGCGATTAAAATCCAACATATACTTCATATTCAAAGCTCTCTATGGTCTTAAGCAAGCACCAAGGACATGGTATGACACTCTCTCTGAGTTTTTACTTGAAAATTATTTTACTAGAGGTGTCATAGATAAAAATCTGTTTCATAAAATGCATAAATCTGATATGATATTAGTTCAAGTATATGTTGATGATATTATATTTGGTTCTACTAATGATGATCTTTGCAAGAGATTCTCTAAGCTAATGCAGAGTAAGTACGAGATGAGCATGATGGGAGAGTTGAACTACTTTCTTGGATTACAAGTGAGTCAAAGGAAAGATGGTATATTCATTTGTCAATCCAAGTATATCAGAGAACTTCTCAAGAAGTATAATCTGGAAGATTCAACTCCAGCAAAGACTCCCATGCCAACAACCTCCAAGCTTAATCAGGACAAAACTGGTAAGAAAGTTGACATCACAAGCTACAGAGGTATGATAGGCTCATTACTTTATCTCACAACAAGTAGACCAGATATTATGTTTGCAACATGCTTATGTGCTAGATTTCAAGCTGAACCAAAAGAGTCTTATCTTATAACTGTTAAAAGGATATTTAGGTACCTTAAGGGAACTCCAAATCTTGGAATTTAGTACCCTAAAGGTACAGGTTTTGACCTTGTTGGCTATACAGATTCAGATTTTGCAGGTTGTAAGATTGACCGAAAAAGTACATCAGGAAGCTGTCAGTTTCTTGGGAGAAGATTGGTATCCTGGCATAGCAAGAAGCAACACTCAGTATCCACATCAACTGCTGAAGCTGAATACATAGCTGCTGGAAGTTGTTGTGCTCAAATCTTGCGGATGAGGAACTAACTCCGGGATTATGGTTTGTTGGTATCGAAGATCCCAATATTCTGTGATAATACAAGTGCAATAGCAATCTCAAACAACCCAGTTCAGCACCCAAGAACAAAGCACATTGATATCAGGTATCACTTTATCAGAGAGCATGTCACAAATGGCACTGTGGAGTTATATTTTGTACCCACAGAGGATCAAATTGCAGACATCTTCACAAAACCACTTGATGAAAACACTTTCTCTAAGTTGGTTAGTGAACTTGGGATGTTAAATCTTTCTAATTAATTTTAGAAGTCAGAAACTGCAATTTGTCTTGGTGAAATTCACTTATTATTTAATTTCAATATTTTAAGGACATCTGAATTTATATGCCATTAATTATTTCTCGTAATTCAATCATTTATGTGCTTGTATCAAATATATATGTTGTAGCACATTCATATTGATAAAGCTATATAATTTAATTTTAGTGGACTTTAAATAATTAGTATTTAAAGGGGTTCATTGAAATTAATATTAAAATTTGCAGCATAATGATTCTTCACAAAAATATAGTGTTATCAATGTAATGATAATATTTGTATAAATAGTGAAAAATAATTGTGATTTATTATTTTTCAGCAGTCTTTTTAATGTATAATATTTAAAAGATGTTAAAAAATATAATAACAGCAGCAGCACAGAGGGTGTTGGTCGCAGTACAGGGGTTTCAGACTTATAAATTTCTAAGTTACTCTACTGTTGTCGCCACAAAGAGTTTGACTTAGAAAATTTCCAAGTTACTCCACTATGTCGCCACAGAGAGTTGGACTTCGATTTTTTTTCTAAGTAAAATGCCACTTTATCGTCATTGAGGGTTTCGACTTAGAAACAACTAAGTCTATATATCCTGTGGTCGCCACAGAGAGCTTACAATGCTCCGTGATTGCCACAGGAGTACCTAGTCGCCACACAAATAAAACTTTGTGATTTTTTTGTTGTTTCCCTCTCACTGTGAGTATATATATACACGACTTCATCGATTTTCAGCATATATACACACAACACAGTTGCAAGTGAGGAAGAAGAATAAATTTTTACTTTGATCAAATCTGTAACAAAACTCTGCCAAAATTTATAATATTTGGAGATTCTGAAAGCCCAGAGAACAAGGATTAATTTGAAACCATTTTCAACAAATTCCACCGGGTGTTTGTTGAGATCGAATTACCATTGTTTTTGTGATTAAGGCTTTGTTTGGCTAAACATAAAATTGTTCATTGGATTGATTTTTTGTTAATTTTTCTTAAGGCCTCATTTGGTTAAATTTTTTAAAAAGTGTGTTCAAAATATTTTGGTCTATTTGATCTATCTTATAATTCGAAGGGCACAAATTTATTTGTTTTAAATCCAAATCTTATTCTCATCTTTAATTAAATGGCGAATAATATTCAGATTCCAAAAACAAATTTTGTTTCAATTATTGAATGTGATCCAGTTAAAATGGCACATTTTGAGACATGGATCCGTTTTCTAAATGAACACTCCATTGTGCGCTTCACATTAACTTCAAATGTGAAATAAAATGTTGAGCTTCTCAGGCATGTGCATAGAATAACTACAAACTCCTCTGATGGTGAACAACTGGCTTTTTCCTTTGTTATTGGTGATGATACCATCATAATCACAGAAGATGATTTAAATGAACATCTTCAGCTATCTCGTGATAATTTTGATGCCATTCCAAAAGACTGGGAATTATTCAGCTTCTTCAGAGGAATGAGAAGCACATTGACAGGGAATGACGATTTTCCTAAACACTTCAACAAAAGTCATCTTCCAAAAGAATGGAATCTATTTTTCAACATATTATCTCATTGCTTGGCTCCCAAGACTGGTGGATTTCATGGACTGACTAATTTTAATTAAATTGTTGGGGTTGCTGTCGCAAATAATCTTCGCATCAACTTTGGGCATTTATTCATGAAGCACATTCTGGAGAACCAATCTCAGCATCAAAACTTTATCTTATACACAAGGTTTCTTCAGATTGTGCTCAATGGAAAACTGTCAGAAGCACAAAAGGCATCAACTCACAGTGACATCTTGGAAGATTCTCCTATCTTGTCCCCGTTGATAGTGACTAAATTGCACAGGAAAGGAAACTATTCAAATCCAAATGCTGCTTTCCTAACAGAGCACATGACAGATGTCTTTGCTACCATCAATGCTCAATATGAATATGAAGATGATGAAGGTGAACCTCAAGCTGATAATGCACCACAGGAAAACATTGCTCATGCACCTGAAGAGAATGTGAATGAAGAAGCAGATCAACCTGAGCCTGAAAATGGTGATCAAGCAGAGGATGAAGTTGAACCAGAACAAGAAGCTGAACCTGAAAATTCTCCACAACCTCAACCTTAAGCTGCTAGACAACCCCCTCAAGCTGCTGAGTCTACTCACTCTAATACATCTGTCTACAGACTAGCTTTCTCAGATATGGGTACATCTGCTATGAGTAATACTTATGAAGCATGCTCTAATTTCATTAGTATAGATCAATCTTGACCCATATCACACACAACTACTTATTGAACAAGTAGATATGAGAGGGAGTGAATTTGGCATACCACAAATTCATAACCACCCTCTAGAGCCCAATAAAACACCTTCAACTCTCTTAGCCCAAACCCTGGAGTATAAGGACCCAATGCATATAGAGGGAGAAACTGCACTAGATACAGCAAATAAGAAGGTACTTTGAGAGAACCCACAGCTCTGTCTCCTTTGAAGCAAAGAAGTAAATTTCCCGAGACAACTGCAAACCTCCAGGTATCTTCTTAAAAGGATTCTCTGGCTAAAAAGGCAACTAAACAGTTACTAGATCTATCATCTCAACAAGGTAGATCTATTGAAATTCGCCCGTCGGCCAAGACATCCTGCAATGAGTCAAACACACTATCCGATATCCAAGCTCTTGAAGCATTAAATAAGTCGATTAGAAGAGATCTCTTTGGCGAGGAAGTATTGACGGAAATAGGGCATTCAACCATTTTACGGTTAGAATATCCTGTTCAAGGTCCTTCAATGGATCAACTTCCTTCACAGGTGTTAGGAGAGAGTGTTGTAATTGCTGCCAAATCTAGCACAACACTTACCTCCCCAGGATTGATAACCCTGGATGCATATGCGTATAGTGGATCCGACGTAGGCGCGGATCGGAAACTCATTGGCGATGAACTAGATTTAACTGGTGAGCCAAAGGGGAATGTATCTTCACAGATACAAGGGGAAGCTGGGGATCAGATGCCAAATATGACGACCCCAGTGCTCCTCCCAGAGATTCTAATCTGGATGAGTCATCTCATAATGACAGGAAACTTGTCTCAGATAAGGATCGGGAATTGCGAACTCCCATTGCACCACTGCTGAGCTCCTTAAGGATGGCTCCATTGTCTTCTGCAGGTACACTTGGAACTCAGAGCTTTGAGCGGAGGGAACATGTGAGCACGAGTGACACACATAACCCCAAATGGAGTGCTAGAGTGTTGAGTGATACACTGCGAGAAGCTTGTGAGACACCTACCATCCAAAATACACCCATAAATCTATCCAACTATATCACTAAATCCTATCTTGAAGAGCAGCTGGCTTTCAAAGACAGTTATCTCAAAGAACAACTGGCTCTTAAAGACCAATATTTCCAGGAAGAATTATCTCTTAGAAATCATCAAATTGTCAGTCTTTCCGATCAACTTGAACATCAACAAGCAGCATTCGCCATCTTACGGGAATTCATTGAGCGATCTCTATCTTACACAGGAAAAGGAAAAGCAATTGCCAACACTGAGCCAAAGCTCTCAGTTATCAAGAAAGCGTCGATCCCGGTCTCATCTGAAGCAGCTCTTTCCAGTACTGGGCCAATGACCTCAGTCAGCAAGCAACTGCTTGTTTTTCTTAAGATCCCTGTCTCGACCTTACATGCTCAATCAACAACAGCTTTAAAGGATAACCCAACTGAGGGGGAGAAAAGGGTAGAAGAACAAGAAAAAGTAGCCATTATTGTTGATCTACTTAAAGATGCATTTCAGAAAACTGGAGTTGCCTATGATGAATTTGGAGATGTGTAAAGGGAAGAGCAAGAAGAGATGATTGATGAAAGGGTGCTCCTCAAGGAAAGATTCTCTAAGGAAAGTGCAACATCCCAGGGGGAGCAATCAGGCCATCTGAGCCAAATAATTACAACTCAGAAAAATCTATTGTCTCAGATATATGCTCCAAGACCCTTATTCTCTGAAGAGGAACTGGAAGAAGGAAAAATAGATGAAAGTGATGTTCCAGTGGGGTGTGAGCCAAGATTTGAAGAAGTGTCTACAGAAGAGAGAAAGATCATTACTGAGGATGAAGAGTTTAAAGATGAAGATGCTTACTCAGACGACTGTTTATTCTATGGATTGCTAGAGAAAATCAATCGCTCTTATACAAAGATTCAAGAGGAAATGGAAAGATCAAGAGCAATAATTCAGAGTGCCATTCAAAGAAAGGAGAACAGGGAAGCGAGAGAAGCATATCTTTGAGCTAACAGGAAAGGAAGCAAATGGGAAGAAATAAAGAAGAAAATGGACAAACCAGAAACATATCACTATTCAGACCCTGGTAACTCTAATCTGCTGAGAACTGTGGAACATTACAGAAAGGAGTATGAAAACATCATGATTAGTTCAGCAAAATAATCATTGGAAATACTGTGAACATTCTGAAGAATGGATGGAAGATCACTATCAATCACATAGATGGTCTACAGATGAAGGTGTCTACTAGTGTGTTGAAGAAGTTGAACATTGTTGAACTGTTCATCCTAGACTCAAAAATCCCATGGTTGAAATCGAATGATAATGAATATTTCAGAGACAAAATTTGGAGAATGATGATGAATGTATCCCCTCAAGCCTTTATGTATCCATTCGTGATCAAAGTAATTGCGGATGACAGGATGCAAAATATCACTATGTCTGACCAACATCTGAGATCCATTCGATATCTACAACTCACTTTTCTTGAAAGTCAACTCATGAGCAAAAGAGCAAAACTGGAGGCACCAGGAGTTAAAAGATCAAAAGCAGACCTTAAAACTGCTGAAGTTCTATATGCTTACAGACTCAATGACAAAATTATCAGGGATACGGAGAAGGATATGAAGAAAGTTGGAAGAGCTTATCATATGATAGTGTTAATTAATGGAGAGCCGGAAATGAATCTTCTAAAAGATAGTGAACCTATCATCAGCACTAACAGTGAAGGGGAACTAGTCTTTTAGATTAATGAAGCGAAGATTAAGATCAATGATTTCAAAACAAGTGCATCAGAATCAATTTATCAAGCCTTAATGGACGTCAAGCTCTCCACATGTAATGAGGATAAAATTGCATTGATCCCAATCATAAGGATACTTGATGAGGTACTGGAAGAAGAGTTAATCAATGACACCAAGAGAGTACGAGGACTTCCTAAAATGATAACAGTCTTCGTAATGTACAGAAAATCATCACTATTGTTTGATCTTGTTCCCAAATGCACCAAAGTCAAATATCTTGAGATAATGCTTCATGAGCTGAATAATCCACCTCCAGTCAATGCACTTGAGATAGAAGCTCGTGATTGTGTGCAAGCTAGATTGAATGAGCTGAAAGAGTCTCCTCCAAAACCTACGGATCCTAAAAAGAAAGTGTCTAAGAGAAAATCTGATCAGCCTCAAGAAGGAGAAGGAAGCAAGAAGTAGAAGAGAACAAAGAAAAAGAAGACATTGAATATATGTTCAGGCTAGAGGAACACTTCTTTATAATTTGTAACTTAAGAAATCTGGAATTGAATATGTAATCCAGAGTGTATTTAATATCTTTATCTATTTTGAGATTGTACTTTTTCTTATCATCAGTTGAGTTATCCTTAAAGATTTGCTTGTCGAACTCTAACAATAACTACGCCATAAGTGGGCTATTGTAATGCCTAAATGGTGTTACAATAGGCCCAAAAAATGTTACATTAGGTCTATTGTAACACCAGGGGGCATTACATATACGAGCATTACAATAGATACCCTATTGTAACACTTCAGTGATCTATTGTAACAGAAAGAAAACGTTACAATAGGCAACTAATGTAACACTAAAAGGCCCAAATGTAACACAAATTGAGTGATACAATAGCTTGATCAATAGTTGCCATACATAACAGTCTCAATCTCCAAACCATACTAATACATAAGAGTCTCATCTTCAAACCGTATGTCACACCCCCAACTTAACATACAAAATAAATAACTTTTACAATATTTAAAAGAAAGTAAACTTGACCGAATCCAAGATCTTACAGTTTAGGGTTTGGAACAGCCCAACACTACCATCTATTACAACTGATTTTTTTTTATCGAGTTCTCACACAAAACTATCACTTATTCTACCTGAGCTCGGACATACGCATTGGCGTCAAAGGTCTTACGTGTTGTATGCTTGAATCTAACCATAGCTGCTAGCTGTAATATCAGGGTAAAGCAAGGAGTGAGCCAAATGCTCAACAAGTGCTAAATAATATGGTAGAAAGCATAAATCGAGATATATATAAAAGAATGACAATGCGAAGACGTAACCAATATTAACAAGAGATAAAACTTTGAGTGATGGCATCATTTGCTTGAATCAAAACATTTTCAAAATCATAACTTAAACAAAATCATTTTATGACGCTACGGATTACAGCCGGTGATCAGCCGCGAAGAAATCCTGAACCTTGCTGGGTTCTAAAACATTAATGGGATCCCTAGGCAACTTTTAAGCCTACAATATAAGTGTGGAAAGGACTCACGTCTCAGTCCAGATCCACTATTCAAAGAAAACATTTATCCCCCTTTGGGACTGAAAATCCACATTTTAATTATTTCAAAAACTGATGCCGATTTATGATAAAATCTCTTAAGTAGTAAACATTTTATCAAGGGATTATAGATCAACTTGAAACACTGGAAATATGTCACCAAATCTCAGGGCCATGATCCACTAGACTTTACTATATTAGGGTAATTGAAAGGTTTCCATATACAAGAACTTTGACAAGGAAATTTAGCGAGGCTATTGGATATTATGAAAGAGTAATGCCAAACTAGGCTTAAAGCAATGGTTTTCGACAAGGTACAAGTACTAGAACATCAAGAAGATAAGCTTCATGAATACTAGGGGTGTTAAGGTATGAAGAAATGATCTTTAGCTCAAGGTATATTAGGATTGTCGAACTTTAGGGCAAGAAAAAGGGTTATCAATCAATTAAGAACAACTTTAAAGAATATCTGGCTTTTAGGTATCAAGGTACAGTTTCTATTGGGGTTCAAACATCAGGGTCAGATGTCAATATTTTAGGAATCAATAGCATGTTAATCAAGAGGATCAATTAAGTATTATATCAAATCTTTATTTTATCATGGCAATCCAATTACTTTGATATACTAGCGTGATACGACGTTTGATCTACTTGCAATATGTACTTGAGGGTTCATGGCATTTCTATATAATATAAAGATAGATTTAAGAATCGCTTGGTTCAAGTATATCAAGATAACTCAGGATAATCGCATCAATATATATGAACTAATTATCACACATTTGCAGTGTAAACGAAAAACAGGTTGAATCACTTGCCTTGAAAAAGGCTGGTCTGGTCTGGCTGGTAGGAGCAACTGGAAGCTTTACTCGACCTTTATGGAAAGTTTACCCTCGTCTCGAGATCCTACACAATTAATAATAACCTCATTATAATATACTCTCACCAACTCAACCTATTTACAACCCGAAATTAAACACAAATGACACTTAGGCCTATATGCACGAAATTTGTAATCACCTCATAAATACATTAGTACACATAGCCACATATACTCACATACCATATTTTAATACTAAATAATATCACACACATCATAATGCAATACTAGGCTTGGATGATCTCGATCCCCAACTAAGTCACTTAATCGCTAAACTAGACAAAGTCTCCAAATTGGGCCTTCTAACTCGATGTGCCTTTACTTAACTATCCAAAACCTATTGACCCTCACTTGGGCCTTTAACTCTAATGGCTTTATACTATCTTGCAACCATAGTGGTCAACCTAGGTCTCACTCATAGGTGCTCTAAAACTATGTGGTAAGTGAAAGTGCTCACTGGAGTAAATTTCAGAATGACATCTATGGTTTCTTGAGTGCATTAGACACTCTTAAACTACAATTTTACCTACAAAACTTCTACACTAGACTCTTCTGACCATAAGGCATCTCCCAAACTCGATGTGGCTCAAGGGCCTGCTTGGGCCTCCTTGGGCCTAAGCTCAAATTCCATGGTTCCCCTGTTTCTCTGGGCAGAAAACGTTGGACTTGAACTAACTTGTGACACATGGTTCTAACTCAAATCCTATGAACTATGGTTGAAAAACTCCTTTGACACTCCCTCTAACTAAGGCCCAACAGGGACTAATGAGGGCCTACCCATGACATGGTCAAAACTTCCTATTTCTATGTTGCAACAAAACTGTCCCCTGCTGGACAAATTTTGTGATTCCACTCGTGCACCTAACCAAACGACTTGCAATTATCCAAAAAACACCTAAAACCTTTTATATACTCCTAATTCTAGCTTCTGGTGGCTTGGGCCTCAAAGTTCACAACAATGACATGGTCAAAACTCACTCTAAACCTTAGGGTACCAAACTGATTTTCTGCAGAAACTAAGACTCTCCTTTCTCCAAGGTTCTCACTTAACAAACCCAACCACCAACAACCAAAATACCCAAACCATAACTTAACTATGGTGATATACTGAACTAACTTCCTTACACTCAAAATAGGCTTAGTGGAGATCATCCTTACCTAGGGTGCAACATAGCAAAACAAAGGAAATCACATTACACAAATTACAAGTCATCAAGTTTTCAAGGACAACAACTTTAACCCTTTTGATAAGTATAAACGAGATAACATCACATATTAAGGAGCACAATTCTTAATTAATATCTTAACTTAACTAAAATTAAGGTTTACTAGCAAAATATCACTTCGAATGATCAATAACTTCCAAAATTCAAGAGAAATCTACATGCATGCATGACTTCGAGTCTTTCAAACCAAAACAACATGATTTCCAAATAAATTTTCATTATAAATCAACATGCAAGCCTATCATGGATTATATCTAAATGACCACCTAGCATGCAAAGGTTTTTACCAAGATTTTACTAGGATTTTCATGTTATTATCACAAAAACACACAAAATGAAACAAAGCAACCAAAGCACCATCCATTCGGCTCCTATCAAGTCATGACCGAATGGATTAGGGTGAAAACAACATTTGCATAAGTGTAACACACTCATGTTTAGCCATTCTCAGCCCTATGATACTATAACTCATGGTGAAAGCCTTGAATTCACAAGAATCAAGGATATTCACTTTGAGTTTAACAAAAAACATCACCATGCAAAGTCAACACATAAATTTTCTACTCTAAACTCTTGAGATACACATGAACAACATGTAGGGAGTAAGATTACTTGATTATAGGATGATTATTTGAGTGAAGAAATGAAGAAAGAATGGGATGGGGGCTTCGGTTTTGGAGATTGCCGAGAGGGAGGGGAGAAAGTCGAGAGGGAAGAGAAGAAGAAGAGGAGAGGGAAGTGGTGGAGTGAAAGTGGAGTGGTGATCACTTCCTTGATTTGTTTTTATGTTTTGATTTGACTATAATGTGAGTGGGTTTGGGTAATGACAAGAGTAACCTTCTAGCTAAAGTTAGGCTATCTTGCATGCAAGGTCAAGGAGGTAATTTAGCTAATAAATCATGAGTTAGTGGGTTTAGAAATGTCTTCTTTGTCTTTGAAGAGTATAGAAAGGTGGTTTGCATACAAGGGCTTCCTTGTAATTTGCTAATTATTAGAACTAAAATTTGTAAAGATTTATTTTTATAAAATAAAATACAAGTTCAAAAATTATAAAATTTATACCATAAAATAACTTGGATTTTCAGAAATTTTATAAAATCACTTTCGAAATTTGTGAACAAAATAACTTTTAAAAGAAAATTTCTCCAAGGTTTAGAATATTCCTTATAAATCAAAAATAAAGGAAATAAATAAACTTTTGCTTTGAAAAATCATATACTACATAAAGAAAATTTATAATGTAGAAATTTTTATTCACAAAAACGTACAACCATTAAGTATATTTACATTCGGCTCTAATATTATACCAAGTCCACAAATAATATTACACAAAATGCCGATCGTAACATCCTCTCCCCCTTAAGGGATTCTGTCCCCAGAATCTAAGAGAACAGATGAGGATACCGGGAACGCATATCAGACTCTAACTCCCAAGTTGATTCTTCGACCTTGGGGTTCCTCCAAAGTACTTTCACTAACTTTACCGACTTATTCCTAAGATTCTTTACTTGCCAGTCGAGTAATTTGACAGGTTGCTCCACAAATGACAGGTCTGCCTGAATTTCTACAGGTTCATATTCTATCACATGGCTGGCGTCAGGATTGTACTTTTTAAGCAACGACACATGGAACACATTATGCACATGCTGATACTGAGGTGGTAAGGCTAACTCATAGGCTACCTTCCCCACTTGACTCACAATCTCAAAAGGACCTATATATCTAGGTGTTAACTTCCCCTTCTTGCCAAATCTAGACAACCCTTTTCTTGGTGACACCTTCAATAAAATGGCTTCGCCTACTTGGAATCGAACATCCTTACGTGCTGGATCCGCATACTTCCTCTGTCTATCTTGAGCAGCAAGCAACCTCTTCTGAATTAACTTGACTATTTCATGCAACTGTTGTACCAATTCTGAGCCTAGAATCCTTCCTTCTCCTACTTCATTCTAACTTGTCGGTGATCTACATTTTCGTCCGTACAAAGCTTCGTATGGTGGCATGCCAATACTGGAGTGATAACTGTTGTTGTAAGAGAATTCTATCAATGGCAAGTGGTCGTCCCAACTTCCTGCAAAATCGATTGCACAACTGCGCAACATGTCTTCGATTGTTTCAATTGTCCTTTCGCTCTAACCATCGGTCTGCGGGTGGTACGCCGTACTCATGTTCAACTTCGTGCCAAGACTTTCTTGAAATTGCTTCCAGAATCTCGAGTTAAATCGGGGATCTCTGTCTGAAACTATCGATACGGGTACTCCATGCCTTAGTACAATTTCACGCACGTATAGATGAACTAATTTGTCCAGTGACGACTTTTCATTAATTGGAAGGAAATGCGTCGACTTTGTAAGGCGATCAACTATAACCCATATAGAGTCATGTCCGGATTTTGTTCGCGGTAGTCCTACTATAAAGTCCATAGCAATATTTTCCCATTTCCATTCTGGAATCTTTAGGGGATGAATTAATCCGCTTGGTCGTTGATGTTCTGCCTTCACTTTCTGACAAGTATAACACTTTGCAACCCATTCTGCCACGTCTCGCTTCATATTTGGCCACCAAAAGTTCTGCTTTAAGTCCCGATACATCTTGGTGCTTCCTGGGTGGATTGAAAATCTTGAATTGTGGGCTTCTTGTAGGATCTCATTCTTTAATTCAGGTACATGAGGAATCCAAATTCTTGAGGAAAACCTTAGTATACCTTGCTCATCCCTTTGAGTGCCAATCTCTTCTCCAGTTAGCTGATTCTTCTCTTTCTCCATTAGTTCTTCCTGACATTTCCTTATCCTTTCCATTAGTGTAGGCTGAAAAGTCATTGCACGATAAACTTCTTCAACTATTCCACAATCACAAAGTTCTAATCCAAATTTCTTAATCTCTTCAGACAATTCCTTTGGTTTTGCCATCATATTCAATCTCTCCTTCCTACTTAAAGCATCGGCTACAACATTCGCCTTTCCAGGATGATAATTTATCGAGCAATCATAGTCCTTGATCAATTCCAACCATCTCCTTTGCCTCATATTGAGCTCCTTCTGAGTGAAAATGTACTTTAAACTCTTGTGATCCGTGTAGATTTCACACTTTTCTCCGTAGAGGTAATGTCTCCAAATCTTAAGTGCGAACACTGTGGCGGCTAGTTCCAAGTCATGCATCGGGTACTTCAACTCATGCGGTTTTAACTGTCTTGACACATACGCGATCACCTTATTGTGTTGCATTAGCACACAGCCCAATCCTTTATGTGAAGCGTCGCTGAAAATCACAAAGTTTCCTTGGTCATCTGGTAGTACTAACACCGGAGCCGTTACCAATCTCTGTTTCAACTCTTGAAAGCTATCCTCACATTCTGCACTCCATTCGAACTTCTGATTCTTCCTGGTTAACTTAGTCAATGGCGTGGCGATTTTCAAAAAATCCTTGACAAACCTTCTTTTATACCTTGCCAATCCTAGAAAATTTCGCACTTCCGTAGGTGTCTTTGGCCTCTCCCAACTCATAATCGCCTCAATCTTTGCCGGATCTACTTTAACTCCTTCATTTCCAATGACGTGTCCCAAAAATTGAACTTCCTTTAACCAAAACTCACATTTAGAAAACTTGGCATACAACTTCTCTTGTCGGAGTATTTCCAATGCTATCCATAGATGCTGCTTATGTTCTTCTTTCGACTTTGAATAAATAAGGATGTCATCAATGAATACCACTACGAACTTGTCCAAATACTTTTTAAATACCCAATTCATCAGATCCATAAATGCGGTCGGGGCATTAGTCAATCCAAACGGCATTACTAAGAATTCATAAAGTCCGTATCTGGTCCTGAATGCTGTCTTGGGAATATCTTCTTCCTTAATCCTTAATTGATGGTATCCTGATCTCAAGTCAATCTTCGAAAAGAACTTTGCTCCTTTCAGCTGGTCAAATAGGTCATTTATTCTTGGTAGCGGATAACGGTTCTTGATCGTTACCTTATTCAACTCCCGATAATCTATACATAGCCGCATACTTCCATATTTCTTCATTACAAACAGAACAGGTGCTCCCCATGGCGACGTACTTGGCCGAATCACTCCTTTATCCAACAATTCTTGTAGCTGGCTCGCCAACTCTTTCATTTCTGCTGGTGCCATCCTATATGGGGCCTTTGAAACTGGTTCTGTGCCCGGAGCAAGGTTGATCTCGAACTCGATTTGTCGATCTGGTGGTAAGCCTGGTAGTTCGTCTGGAAACACATCTAGGAACTCGTTAACTACGGGGATATCTTCTATGCTGGGATTGCCCTTTTCTGAATCCACTACATAAGCTAGGAACGACTCACAACCTTTTCTAAGTAGCTTCTTAGCCTGAACGATTGTAAGAAACAGTTGCTCTTGCCTCTCTCCCTTAAATACTACCTTCTCTCCACTCTTCGTCTTTAAATACACTTTCTTGGTCTTACAATTAATCTGGGCGTTATTCTTCCCTAACCAATCCATACCTAAAATTATATCGAACTCTCCCAACTTGAAGAGTATCAAGTCGGCTGCAAACTTATGCCCCAAAATATCAATCTTACACTTCGGACATAATTGATTCACAGGAATCTTCTCTTGGTTCGCAATTACCACATTTACTACCTTGCTCATAATCATTTTATCACATTGAATTTTATCAACAAAAGTTTCTGATATGAAAGATCTTGTTGCTCCCGAATCAATCAATACTTTAGCTTTGACATTATTGAGTAAAAGTGTACCTGCTATCACCTCAGAGTTCTGAACAGCATCCTTCATTTTCAAATCGAATGTCCTTGCTGTTGCTTGCGGAGTTGTTGTAGGTGGTGGAGGTAATGCCAATACCTCAGCTGGCACGCTTGCACTGGTACTTGCCATATTCATTAAAGCTTTGACTGGTCCGGTTGTCTTGCACTCCCTAGCTATGTGTCCAGTCTTTCCACACTTGTAACATGTAACTCCTGGCTTCGGCATCTTACACTTATTTGCCAAATGTCCCTTCTGGTTACACCTATAGCATGTCATGCTCAGCTTATTACACACTCCGGGGTGCCTTCTTCCACAATGCTTGCATTCCGGTCTCTGGAATCTGTTTTCTCCAACTTGTCCTTGGCTTGCCTGGTTGTTCCCCTTTGATTCTTGTCTTTTGCCCAAATTTCTCTTCTTTTGAAAATTTCCGCCCTTATGGAATCCAATCCTCTTTACACTCCGATCTTGTGAATTTCCGGCTTCAGACTTTTCTCCATAAAATGGAACCTTTCTCTTTTTATTATCCCTTTCCTTTCTTGACTGCATCCCATTGTTCTCAATCAGAGCAGCTTTCTGTACTACTCCCACATAAGTATCAAGCTCAAACATAGCCACTCTATCTCTGATCCAAGGCTCCAATCCTTGTTGAAATCTCTTTGCTTTTTCCTCCTCAGTGCTGGTATACTTTGTCACAAACCTTGACAACTCGGTGAACTTCTTCTCATACTCCAGTACATACATATTCCCTTGCTTCAACTCAAGAAATTTAAGCTCCATCTAATTCTGCATGTACTTAGGGTAATACTTTTCCAGAAATAACTTCTTAAATCTTTCCCAAGAAACTTGCTGAGTTGCTTCCATAGCTTTTACTGATTCCCACCAATAAATGACTTCGCCCTTCAAGAAGTAAGTAGCATATGGGGTCTTCTGATCGTCCCCTAACTGTACCAACTCAAAAGCCCTTTCCATTTCCTTAATCCATGTGTTAGCTATTATTGGATCAGTGGTATCATAAAATGCAGGTGGATTCACATTCTGAAAAGCCTTGAAAGTGACAACTTATCGAGGTGGTACTGGTGGATCAGGTGGTTGGTTTGGTTCGGTTATCTTGGTTTTCAAATCGTTGTTGAAGAGTTAGTTGTTGTTGAGCTATAGCATCGGTTTGTTGTTGCAAAGTTTCCAGTAATCGAAGAATATTTGGATCTGTGGTAGATATGGTTGTTGGGTTCTTCTTTTTGGGTGGCATGATCCTGAAATAAGAGTTATATCAAAACAGGTATGAATAATGAAATAACTCGAGGGTATCGTATGGCATTCTTATTTACATATGAGGTCAAGTTTCAAATTAAACAGATATGGTGATGCATATAAAGGCGTAAAATAACAGTTGAGAGCAAATGGAATGGTAGTGCATAATAATTGAAATTTTAAAGTCACAATACATCAGGATTAGGACAAAGTCTGGTTTTTGGAATAACATGCTTATTTAAAGGAAACAACTGGGAATTCTACGAAGTCTGATAATACAACAACATGGAAGGTAGATAATGGAAAGAGCTAAGGCTCCACTCCATCAGAACGGGGCTTGGTAGTCTTCTCCTCTCGAAGCGTCTTCACAATGCTCTGGAGCTCATCCGCCACCATCTGGATGATATACTGGCTGGTGCGGTCTCGGTGCGATGGCATCTCCTCAAGCTTAGTGTTGACGTACTGAACCAAAGTCTCAAGTCTCAGAGTCATCTGCTCCTTAGGCTTCCCTTCATAGTTTCGGCTGTCCGGGTACACGTTCTTCAGTCGATCTATCAGTCGGTCGTACTTGCCCTGAAGCATGTCAAACTCGCGCCTCAACTCAGCATACACGGAAAAAGCAATAGTGTTGTCCGACCCAGAGGATGACGAGGAATGCGCCCTTTGCTGACAAACCAATTAGAGGAGTATTAATAATAATAATAATAATAATAAATTTACTTAACCTACTCTCTCGCATATTATCTATAGCCTATACATATATCCTATAACCTATTTAGGCTGTCCAGGGACTCTAAACCGTAGCTCTGATACCAAAACTTGTCACACCCCCAACTTAACATACAAAATAAATAACTTTTACAATATTTAAAAGAAAGTAAACTTGACCGAATCCAAGATCTGACGGTTTAGGGTTTGGAACAGCCCAACACTAACATCTATTACAACTGATTTTTTTTATATCGAGTCCTCACACAAAACTATCTCTTATTCTACCTGAGCTCGGACATACGCATCAGCGTCACAGGTCTTATGTGCTGTCTTCTTGAATCTAACCATAGCTGCTAGCTATAATATCAGGGTAAAGTAAGGAGTGAGCCAAATGCTCAACAAGTGCTAAATAATACGGTATAAAGCATAAATCGAGATATATATAAAAGAATGACAATGCGAAGACGTAACCAATATTAACAAGAGATAAAACTTTGAATGATGGCATCATTTTCTTGAATCAAAACATTTTCAAAATCATAACTTAAACAAAATCATTTTATGACCCTACGGATTACAGCCGGTGATCAGCCGCGAAGTAATCCCGGACCTCGCTGGGTTCTAAAACATTAATGGGATCCCTAGGCAACTTTTAAGCCTACAATATAAGTGTGGAAAGGACTCGCGTCTCAGTCCAGATCCACTATTCAAAGAAAACATTTACCCCCTTTGGGACTGAAAATCCACATTTTAATTATTTCAAAAACTGATGCCGATTTATGATAAAATCTCTTAAGTAGTAAACATTTTATCAAGGGATTATAGATCAACTTGAAACACTGGAAATATGTCACCAAATCTCAGGGCCATGATCCACTAGACTTTACTATATTAGGGTAATTGAAAGGTTTCCATATACAAGAACTTTGACAAGGAAATTTAGCGAGGCTATTGGATATTATGAAAGAGTAATGCCAAACTAGGCTTAAAGCAATGGTTTTCGACAAGGTACAAGTACTAGAACATCAAGAAGATAAGCTTCATGAAACTAGGGGTGTTAAGGTATGAAGAAATGATCTTTAGCTCAAGGTATATTAGGATTGTCGAACTTTAGGGCAAGAAAAAGGGTTATCAATCAATTAAGAACAACTTTGAAGAATATCTGGCTTTTAGGTATCAAGGTACAGTTTCTATTGGGGTTCAAACATCAGGGTGAGATGTCAATATTTTAGGAATCAATAGCATGTTAATCAAGAGGATCAATCAAGTATTATATCAAATCTTTATTTTATCATGGCAATCCAATTACTTTGATATACTAGCGTGATACGACGTTTGATCTACTTGCAATATGTACTTGAGGGTTCATGGCATTTCTATATAATATAAAGATAGATTTAAGAATCGCTTGGTTCAAGTATATCAAGATAACTCAGGATAATCGCATCAATATATATGAACTAATTATCACACATTTGAAGTGTAAACGAAAAACAGGTTGAATCACTTGCCTTGAAAAAGGCTGGTCTGGTCTGGCTGGTAGGAGCAACTGGAAGATTTACTTGACCTTTATGGAAAGTTTACCCTCATCTCGAGATCCTACACAATTAATAATAACCTCATTATAATATACTCTCACCAACTCAACCTATTTACAATCCGAAATTAAACACAAATGGCACTTAGGCCTATATGCACGAAATTTATAATCACCTCATAAATACATTAGTACACATAGCCACATATACTCACATACCATATTTTAATACTAAATAATATCACACACATCATAATGCAATACTAGGCTTGGATGATCTCGATCCCCAACTAAGTCACTTGATCGCTAAACTAGACAAAGTCTCCAAATTGGGCCTTCTAACTCGATGTGCCTTTACTTAACTATCCAAAACCTATTGACCCTCACTTGGGCCTTTAACTCTAATGGCTTTATACTATCTTGCAACCATAGTGGTCAACCCAGGTCTCACTCATAGGTGCTCTAAAACTATGTGGTAAGTGAAAGTGCTCACTGGATTTAGCAAAAAAAAAAAAGAAAAAAAAAGAAAGTGCTCACTGGAGTAAATTTCAGAATGACATCTATGATTTCTTGAGTGCATTAGACACTCTTAAACTACAAGTTTACCTCCAAAACTTCTACACTAGACTCTTCTGACCATAAGGCATCTCCCAAACTCGATGTGGCTCAAGGGTCTAGCTTGGGCCTCCTTGGGCCTAAGCTCAAAGTCCATGGTTCCCCTGTTTCTCTGGGCAGAAAACGCCCTGAATTGAACTAACTTGTGACACATGGTTCTAACTCAAATCCTATGAACTATGGTTGGAAAAACTCCTCTGACACTCCCTATAACTAAGGCCCAACAGGGACTAATGAGGGCCTACCCATGACATGGTCAAAACTTCTTATTTCTATGTTGCAACAAAACTGTCCCCTGCTGGACAGATTTTGTGATTCCACTCGTGCACCTAACCAAACGACTTGCAATTCTCCAACAAACACCTAAAACCTTTTATATACTCCTAATGCTAGCTTCTGGTGGCTTGGGCCTCAAAGTGCACAACAATGACATGGTCAAAACTCACTCTAAACCTCAGGGTACCAAACTGATTTTCTGCAGAAACTAAGACTCTCCTTTCTCCAAGGTTCTCACTTAACAAACCTAACCACCAACAACCAAAATACCCAAACCATAACTTAACTATGGTGATATACTGAAATAACTTCCTTACACTCAAAATAGGCTTAGTGGAGATCATCCTTACCTAGGGTGCAACATAGCAAAACAAAGGAAATCACATTACACAAATTACAAGTCATCAAGTTTTCAAGGACAACAACTTTAACCCTTTTGATAAGTACAAACGAGATAACATCACATATTAAGGAGCACAATTCTTAATTAATATCTTAACTTAACTAAAATTAAGGTTTACTAGCAAAATATCACTTCGAATGATCAATAACTTCCAAAATTCAAGAGAAATCTACATGCATGCATGAATTCGAGTCTTTCAAACCAAAACAATATGATTTCCAAATAAATTTTCATTATAAATCAACATGCAAGCCTATCATGGATTATATCTAAATGACCACCTAGCATGCAAAGGTTTTTACCAAGATTTTACTAAGATTTTCATGTTATTATCACAAAAACACACAAAATGAAACAAAGCAACCAAAGCACCATCCATTCGGCTCCTATCAAGTCATGACCAAATGGATTAGGGTGAAAACAACATTTGCATAAGTGCAACACACTCATTTTTAGCCATTCTCAGCCCTATGATACTATAACTCATGGTGAAAGCCTTGAATTCACAAGAATCAAGGATATTCACTTTGAGTTTAACAAAAAACATCACCATGCAAAGTCAACACATAAGTTTTCTACACATGAACAACATGTAGGGAGTAAGATTACTTGATTATAGGATGATTATTTGAGTGAAGAAATGAAGAAAGAAGGGGATGGGGGATTCGGTTTTGGAAATTGCCGAGAGGGAGGGGAGAAAGCCGAGAGGGAGGAGAAGAAGAAGAGGAGAGGGAAGTGGTGGAGTGAAAGTGGAGTGGTGATCACTTCCTTGATTTGTTTTTATGTCTTGATTTGACTATATGTGAGTGGGTTTGGGTAATGACAAGAGTAACCTTCTAGCTAGAGTTAGGCTATCTTGCATGCAAGGTCAAAGAGGTAATTTAGCTAATAAATCATGAGTTAGTTTGTTTTGAAATGTCTTCTTTGTCCTTGAAGGGTATAAAAAGGTGGTTTGCATGCAAGGGCTTCCTTGTAATTTGCTAATTATTACAACTAAAATTTGTAAAGATTTATTTTTATAAAATAAAATACAAGTTCAAAAATTATAAAATTTATACCATAAAATAACTTGGATTTTCAGAAATTTTATAAAATCACTTTCGAAATTTGTGAACAAAATAACTTTTAAAAGAAAATTTCTCCAAGGTTTAGAATATTTCTTATAAATCAAAAATAAAGGAAATAAATAAACTTTTGCTTTGAAAAATCATATACTACATAAAGAAAATTTATAATGCAAAAATTTTCATTCACACAAACGTACAACCATTAGGTATATTTACATTCGGCTCTAATATTATACCAAGTCCACAAATAATATTACACAAAATGCCGGTCGTAACACCGTACTAATGAATATAGTCTCTACACAAACACATGCATACAAATCTTTGTTCATGTTCAGAAGTCACTACTAACATGAGTCACTTTAGAAGAATGACAAAGGCCGCACTTATGGTTGCATGCTTCTGAAGAATCTGATTTCTTTTGCTTCTTGTAGTCCTTATTGATCTTGCTAAAGAAACAAGGCATTAGTGACGACTCTGATTTCATTTGGTCCATGTTGATTTTCTTAACCGTAATGTCGACTAGATTCCCATTTATCGGCTTATTAGGAGGCTTGGAGGAATTGAACACAAGCTTTTATAGACTGATATCACATTTTCCATATAACATGCAGATCATGTCTCTGCTTCATTTAGATAAAATATAAACACTAAAGAGACAAGCTTTTATCCATTAGTATGCTGTGTACATCATTTCTAGAGTATAAGTTTGAGACATATAATAGCTCTGCAATATTATAACTGATTACGAATGTGTTCAGTAGTTTGAGACGCATGATGCCTCTAAAATACCTGCTCACAAATACGTTTTCTCTCCAACACAACATTGTTATAAAAATATGTATTTGGCCATAAACTACAATGTAGCACATTTGAGATTCAAGATTAAACCATATTTGAAAAAAATTATTACAAATTCTAATACTGACAATAAAATAGACACGGAACTAGAATGCGGTTAAAATTTACAGATTATAGATAACAACACAAAGCACAATAGTAACCAAGTACTTAAGTCCCCATACCTCAAGAACCATTTGACTATTGCAAGAAGGACAGCTGGAACCATTTTCTGTCTGATCATAAATGTATGAACTTCACACACTCATACAAAAAACCCAGTTGATAAAATAGAAATTACAAAAACTAGCTAAAAAGATTTAATAAAATCAAGAAAAATATAAGTACCTGCATAGAAAATGATCACATGGGAGCAAAATAGGCCCATTAAGCAACTCCAAACTGCAACACAGATTTCATAAACAAAACATAAGCAGTTGAGCATAAACTAATAGTAATGTTATTACATTAAAAAAACATGTAAATTTTTTCAAATTTTGAAGAAAAGAAATATTACCCATTATAGTATAAACTTGAAAAGATGTATTTGTACATGAATCAAGACATTGAAATACATACATTAAGAATATATAAAAATGAACCCTGGGTGCATACTTGCTGCTTAGCTAACACTTGCTGCTTTACAAACCATCAAAATCCGAAAGAGAAGTCTTTATCTTGTGCAATGTAAACCTGCCATTACAATTATGGCAATCAGGAGATGAGATGAAAGCATGGGGAATTAAATTTTCTTTGTGGAACAAAGCCCTCTAATTATTTGGACACAAAAGATAACGACAAGTCAAAGTTCCCTCATTTTTCGTATAGATTGTTAGGTCACACGTTCACTGTAGAGGGGGTGAATACAGTGTTTATTACAATCAAATCAAACTTCAAGAACTTATGTAACAGAAAACAAACTTTATTGAAACAATAAACTCTGTTACAATCTGGAACTGTTATCTCTCAGTGATGAACAAAATATCACGAGAGCTGCTAGAGTTACAGTAAATAATATTCTCAATAATGATAACACTTATAGTGTAAACCCTATGTCTGTGTTTATATATTACACAGTTACAAGATAATCGCTAATTGATATGGAATATAATTCTGCTTCCTAATATATATCAATCAGATATCTTTCCTTCCAAGTATTCCATTCTTTACGGAATTCCTTCTTCATGCATATCTCTTCTTATGTTTATCTTGATCTTCTTAACTTTAATCAGCTACTGTCCTTATCTGATCGTCCTTCAGCACTTAAGTTCTGATATCTATCTCCTGATGCTTATCTCCTGATAACATAAGTACTGATATCCCTTAAGTTCTGACGTCCAGTATAAGTACTGATCAGTTAAGTACTGATTTGTTCTGTTCAAATAAGATCTGAAATCTAAACATAAAACATATTAGCCATGACATTATCAAATATATCTAACAATCTCCCCCAACTTGTAAATTAGCAAAATATACAAGTTTAACAGATATTTGATGATGTCAAAAACATTAAGTACAAATGCATGAGAAATAGACAAGATAACTACAACTTACAGTCCTTAAAGCTTTTACCAATTCAACTTCTGATAACAACTTTAGTCTGTATACACATCAGAATTTAAGTAGTTGTAGATCTTTGACTTGGCTTCATCATTTTCTGATCTCTCTGATGTCAGGAATTGTTCTGAGATAATTCTTCAACAAACATTTCTCAGCATATCTGAGTTCATCAATCATTCTCCGTTTGACATCTTTAAGCTCTGCAGTATCTTCACCAGTTTGAAATATTGCAGCTCTGAGATCATTAATCTTTGCTCTTCTCAACTCCCGATCTAGTCTTATGACATAAGCTTTGTTAGACTCTAGATTGAATTCAAGCCCCTTAATACCAAGATATGTTCTGATCTGTGCAGTATTAGGCTTCATATCAACAATATCACCATTGTGATTTCTGTACTTTGGAACATATATGCTGTCAGACTTAACAGAATAAAGTCTTTTCTGTCTCTGAATCTGTTCTTTCAAATAATTTGCAGCAGTCCCTGTCAATCTGTCATCCACTTGAAGTAAGAATAATACATGCTCCAATTCTTCAAAATACTTCAATGGAATGGCATTTTGTCTTATATGATAAACCCTACCATCTGTCATGAAATACAACAAGATGTGTTCCTTCAAGTAGGTATGGTAAACCATTTGTACAGATTCCAATTGATTCAATCTTTCAGGAGTTGCTCCAATTCCTGGTTCACACAAGGAAGTTGGATCATTGGTAGTGTTGTGTACTCTTCTTTCATCAGCACTTCCCAATCCAGTTTTATCTCTTGCTTCCTTTCCAGTAACTACTCTAGCTTCAAAGCGACTTGCAGTAGTCTTCAAAGGTTGAGTTTGTTTTGCTTTAGTGAATCCTGGTAGGAGTGTATTTGATCTTCCTTCTGATATCAAGTTAACTTGAGCTGTGTCAGAGGTTACTTGCTTCTTTTGAATATCAGAACTTTTAATTTCTTGACTCTGAACAACTTGAGCTGTGTCAGAGGTTGTTTTAAGAACTTTTCTTGAAGTCAGAGCAAGATTATCTTTGTCATCAGTAATTTCTTCATCTTCAGGAGGTACATAGACTTTAACAGGTTCACCAACCTTTTTTTTACCCTTGGATCTTGGATCTATCTTTGGTTGTGATTTAGCAAATGTTGCTTCAGTTTGTGCCTTTTCTTTAATCACAATACCTTTCAGTTTTGGAAGTGACTTTTTACCAGAAGCTTCGGATTTAGATGTGACTTTCTCTGATTTAAGTCTAGCTTCTTCTTCCTTTAAACTTTCCAAGTCCATTCCTGGATTTTCTTGAAGAAATAACTGTCTTGACATTTCTTCATCAAGATCTAGAAGTTCATAAGAATTTATTCTTTTACCAGTATCAGAACTTAATCTCTTCCCAGTATCAGAACTTATCCTGTGACTTACAATTTCAGCATTTCTTGATGAGAATCTTTTACTTTGACTATGACCTCCACCCATTCCAGAGTTTCCTTGGTCATCTTTTTCATCATCCTTTCCTTGCAGTGTCTTGTCATCCTTGCATTTGGACTTAATCACTTTCTCCCCCTTTTTGGCATCAGCAGGAAGTAGAAGAGAGATAAGCAATTCCACTGAAGATTGGATTTCTGTCATTTGTGATTGCTGAGAAGCTTGATTTTGCAGAATTTTATCAATCTGTGCTTGTTGGCGATCTTGAGTCTTCTCAATATAAGCAATCATGTCCATAGATGGTTGAAAGAACTTTTTCTTATCAAGTTTCCAAACTTATTCTTGTTTGGTAAAGTTCTCCTGAATTTTGTGTATTTCGGCATGAGTAGTTGAATGAAGACCTTGTAGATTTTTAGTACTCAATGCAGTGACACGAAGCTGAGCTTTGAAATCATCAGAATTTAACATTTCATCAGCTTTAGTAAAGTGCTCAGTAAGATGTAACGCAGATGGAATACATGAGACTGAGTTCCATTCCTTAGTCCACTCCTGTCCTGCAGGAGTTTCACTCCAAGGCACTGGTGGTTCCTCTGTAACATACTTCTTTACTAGTTCAGACTTTGAAAGAGGAATGTGTCCTGAAGGACCTGCTGCATCAGTATTTGCAGTTGGAGCAGCATCACCAGTATCTCCAGCATGTGCAGCATCAGAACTTATAGAATCAGCATCATCTGATATAATAGCAGTGTGAGTAGCAATGGAGGCGTCAGCATCCTCTAATTGCTGATCTGATGCTAAGTTCTGATCAACAGCCAAATCCTGATGCTCACCTAAAGTCTGATCATTAGTGTCTAGATGCAGAGAAGGTGACTTAGATAATTCCGGAGTTTTAATAGCATCAGTAACAGTTGTTGGCAAAAGATTTGTTGCTGTTGGAGCTTCTAAGAAAATTACTCCAGGCACAACTAAGTGTTGATCAGCATTATCGGCACTTGTGCCTTGATGACCAAGAGACACAGATGGGAAATTAGCCTTGTCAGATACAGTTTCCTGAGATGGAGTGGATGGAGAAGAAGTAACTGGAGCAAATTCTTTTTCTTGTGAGATCAGAGATTCCTGATCCCCTTCCTTAGCTGCTTCCTCATCATCATCTGAAACTGGCCTTTTTGCCCTCTGTTTCTTGTATGTCCTTGGTAATTTAGAGTCCTTGGAAGTGTCAGGAATTGTCATTTTTCTAAGCCTCTTGAGAAGCTTAGATCCTCCTAGTTCAGAATCCTTCTGAGAAATCTTTTTCTCAGCTGCAGTTACCACAGGTTCTGAAGAAAGAATCGGTTCCTCAGAATCTGAGTCATCTCTCAAGGTGATCCTCCTCTTCTTCTGAGGTGTGTGAGAAACAGTCTTTGTTCTCTTTGGCTTGAAAGATGTAGGTTTCACATAGGACTTGAGATATGTTCTGAGAGATGGTTGAGAGGTTGGAGGTGGCTGAGTAGAGATGGTAGGTGCTGATGAACCAGGTTCTGATGTTTGAACATCAGGATAAAGTGCAGTGTACTTAACAGGATCATAGGTGATTAAGGCTTGTTTGACAGATAAAGGTATTAAGAGGGGTCTTAACACAGCCTTTTTATTATCAGAAGATAATAAATCAGTAAAAGCTCTCTTAGCTATTCTGAAAGATGGAATGAGATCACCAAAATTTTGGGGGGAATTACAACAAAAATTATAAATAAGCTGACAAAATCTTGCAAAATATACAGTATTGCGATCTTCTGTCATCCTATCCCCAATAGAACCCAAAACTGCACGTGCATAATCAAAATCAGTGTGATTTAGAAGTGCATACCCGATTTGTTGGCTGAATATGGGAATTGCATCAAAATTTGTACATTTGTTGGCGAAAGCTTTGGTAATGCAATCAAAGAAGAAACTCCATTCCCTCCGTATGAAGGATCTCTTCAACTGTCCAAGCTTGGTCAATGTTCCTTCATATCCCAGACTAACCATCATATTTTGAAGAACTGAGTCATCAACAGTAGAATAAACACAGTCCTCAGGAAGCTGTAATGCCTGTCTAACCATAGACAGAGTCACAACATACTCATTTTCCCCTGATGAAAATATTAAACTTGGGGACCCGTGAGCACCACCATTGTCATATACTCCACTCCTCCAAAACTCCAGTACTTGAACCCCAGAAATTGATGTAGGCTCAGTTAGAGCAAACCCAATATCAGAACTTGTGAGAAAGTCTTGAATAAAATGAAATTCAGAGGGTGCCTCTGTAGTGTGTAGTATCGCAGAGAAGTTATTAGGAACAAACTTTGCTCCATCAAAGAGAATGTCCTTGGGTGCCATTATGTTTTGATAAGAAAACGGTAACCTGTAATGTGTTTGAGAAAATGCCTCTAAAAAGAAAATCGTCAGGAGATGAGAGAGTTTAAAAGTAAAGAGAGAGATAAAATATAATGGTAAATAAAAGATTTGACAATCTTTGCTCTCTTTTACTTATACACAAAAAGTAACCGTTGAGGACACATGGCAGACATGCATTTAAAAGTAGTGGGAAATACCTTGACACCTGTTTTACATAGAGAAAGCAAAAAGTAATGGGCACGGTAAATAAGGAATAATTACCACCCACTTGCAGTTTTTCAAGGAAAAACAAACCGTTCCACTTACCTAGATTCCATTAATCAAGGTGAATTAGTTTTAATTTAAAATTGAAACTGTGCCCACTAATTCAAATATTTTACTCTGCAATATTAATATTCCGAGAGAAAAAAAACTGTGTGTGAGAATGAGTAAAATCAATCAGTTAAGTAAGTACTGATAAAACATTATCAGAACTTAAAATCAGACACAATTTATACGATCATCAGAATATTTATCAGGATTTATCAATGCGTATCAAAATTTCTCAGAGACAAGATCATAAGACTTAAAACAAATTCCATTAATATATCAAAATAATACATTGATGAAATTGAAATTACATCAGAACTTGTATATTCTTGTCCTAAGCTTCTAAATCTAACATCAACAGCCTTAGTCCTAGCTAAGAAGCCTGACAACGCTGAGGATGAAGAAGAACAAGAAGAAGACGAGATTAAGTCATCTTCCTCTTCCTATCTTCGACAAACAAGATAGCGAGTCGAATGATTCGCTCTTGCTGACGGATAGCTTCCCGCCGTTCCGCCTCCAATCGATCAAGATGAAGCTGGTAGTCCATCTCGAAGAACAGAAGTTGGTTCAGCACCGCCTGTGGGACAGAGCCCCATATCTCTTCAGGAATGGCAGTTACATGCCACTCCTGCTGCCAGTCGGCGCAGCTTAGCTCCATATGAAAATTTTGGTAATTCAAAAACATGTTGTATCGAACCATGATGCTTTTGAAAAAGAATATGAAGTTACGATTGTGAGAAAAATTGATGAAAGGGATAAAGTGAAGTGGCTGATTATATAGGCAAGAGAATGCCAGGAGACGCGAAGATATTTAATGCTGACAGATAGAGTTAAGTCTACCTCGTCTCCCTAGACTTGAAAAAGAATAATAGTCATTGGAAAAGGAATGTGCACATGTAACAAGAGTGAACTGTTCAAGGACGAGTGCCATTATGTTTTAACCATAGACTATTAATCTTCCACTTCAACATTTCGAAATTAATCTGAGACTGTTACCAAATTTTACTCACAGATAAGTCAAGTAAAGGGTTAGACTGGAAAATCAGAACTTAGACCTATACCAGAACTTAACAGTCATCAGAACATTATGTCTTAACTCGAACAAGGAATATCTATCTTAGTAAGTTTTTATACAAGTTCTGAGTTATAGTCTTCAGGACTTAATCATCAGACCATATAACTAGAACGTGTCCTCAGAATTTGTGCAAAGGGACACAGTGACTGTTTGTCTAAAAGAACATAGACCACCACAAAAATTTCATCATTCATATGGAGTGATTTGTGTGTGCATTAAGCTAAATAACTAATAAAGAGTAAAGTCTGATTTACTTCAGTACATCTTAGAAATAAGTCATAATTAAAATTTTGGTAAAGAGCTGTCATTATCCTGAAACCTACTGATAAATGAGTTCATGCATGAGTCCACCTCAACTATTTTTGTGCTAATTTTATGCATCTTTGAAATTCTCTTTTACAGTGGCTTCTCAGTGTAAGTGAGTCACGACTGCTTATCAGAATTTATGCTATTATCAGAGTATTTCTCCAGTAATCATAGAGTGTGAACAGTCACCAAGAAAAATATTTTGCTTTTCTAATGCATATTTACTTAATACCAGCTATGCACTTGGGTCATCCCATTCACATTTTTACTCTAGATCTCAAAGGAGTACCTGATATTATTCTTTGATTCTTGTTCTTCTTCTTTTGATAAGTGAGGTTTATCAACACTTAGTACATTCAGCAGTTTTACTAGAATCAGAACTTAAACAGATGAGTAGCATTATTCTAATTTGGGACTTAGTAATAAGATGAATAAAGTAAACTAAACTAAGCTCAAGTATCAGAATTTGCTTGTGTCATAAGATTTCCACAGAAATAATTACTTCTTTCATGGGATCATTTGTTTATTGAAGACTAGTAGGTCAGTATCTAGCACAATTATCCTCATAGGATAGAATGATTACTTAAACAGATATATCACTTATTAGAGTTAAGAAATATGTATCAGACAACAGTCAGTACTTCAAAACATTTATCAATTAATGCACAGAATACACAAAGAGATTAATTCTGTAAATACTGATCATAAAGTCTGATAACATAGAACAAGTTTAAGCAGATTTAGAGAAAGAACCTGAAATCATTCCAAGTTCATTTACCAATTTTGTAAAGGTAGCTTCACACAGTGGTTTTGTGAAGATATCTGCTACTTGTTGATCTGTGGGAACAAAATGCAATTCCACTGTACCTTCATCCACATGTTCCCTGATGAAATGGTACCTGATGCTGATGTGCTTTGTCATAGAGTGTTGAACTGGATTACCTGTCATAGCAATAGCACTTTGATTATCACAGTAAATAGGGATTTTGAAATATGTTAACCCATAATCCAGTAACTGATTCTTCATCCAAAGAATCTGTGCACAGCAGCTTCCTGCAGCAATATACTCTGCTTCTGCAGTTGATGTAGAAATTGACTTTTGTTTCTTGCTATACCAAGAAACCAACCTGCCTCCAAGAAATTGGCAGCTACCACTTGTGCTTTTCCTGTCAATTTTGCAACCTGCAAAATTTGCATCTGAGTAACCTATTAATTTAAAATCTGATTCTCTAGGATACCATAATCCTAGATCAGCTGTTCCTTTAAGATACTTAAAGATTCTTTTTACAGCTGTTAAGTGAGGTTCTCTTGGATCTGCTTGAAATCTTGCACAAAGACAGGTAGCAAACATGATATCTGGTCTACTAGCAGTTAGATAGAGAAGTGAGCCAATCATACCTCTGTAATCAGTAATATCTACTGAATTACCAGTATCCTTATCCAGTTTTGTTGTAGTGGCCATGGGAGTGGATGCACTTGAACAGTCTTGCATTCCAAATTTCTTCAGCAAGTTTCTGGTGTACTTAGATTGACAAATAAAAGTGCCTTCTTCACTCTGCTTGACTTGAAGGCCCAGAAAATAACTAAGTTCTCCCATCATACTCATCTGATATCTTGACTGCATTAGTTTGGCAAACTTTTTGCAAAGTTTATCATTTGGAGACCCAAAAATAATATCATCAACATAAATCTGGATCAAAAGTAAGTCCTTGCCATGGTTGAGATAGAACAGTGTTTTGTCAATAGTTCCTCTGTTGAATCCACTTTCCAGAAGAAACTGAGCTAAAGTCTCATACCATGCTCTAGGAGCTTGCTTAAGTTCATAAAGTGCTTTATCAAGCCTGTAGACATAATCTGGATGTTTGGAATCTACAAAGCCTGGAGGTTGTTCAACATATACTTCCTCTTCCAATTCTCCATTGAGAAAAGCACTTTTCACATCCATTTGAAAGACAGTAAACTTTTTGTGAGCAGCATAAGCCATAAATATCCTTATGGCTTCTAACCTAGCAACTGGCGCAAATGTTTCATCATAGTCAATTCCCTCCTGTTGAGAATATCCTTTTGCAACCAGCCTTGCCTTGTTCCTTACAATTATGCCATCACTGTCAGTTTTGTTTCTGAATACCCACTTTGTACCAACAACCGATCTATTCTTAGGTCTTGGCACTAAGGTCCAGACTTTGTTTCTTTCAAATTCATTCAACTATTCCTGCATTGCTTGCACCCAATCAGCATCTTGAAGAGCTTCTTCCACTTTCTTTGGCTCAGACTGAGAGAGAAAAGAATTGTAAAGACATTCATTCGAAGTACCTGTTCTAGTTCTGACACCTGCCTCAGGATTTCCAATTATCAAATCAGGTGTATGTGATTTTGTCCACTTCCTTGCAGATGGAAGATTTTCTCTAGAACTGGATGCTCCCCCATGATTCATGCTGTCTTCGGTTTCATTTTCTGAGGCTCCCCCTGAAACTATGCTCTCTGAGTTGGATCCTTCAGCATTTAGATTTTCAGTACTGTCAGTACTTGGCTTATCAGAATTTGACGAATCAGAATTTGAAGAGCCAGATGTATGTTCTGATGCTTCTTGAGATGTGTTAATATCTTGAGTATGCTCCCCCTGCATTGGTGCATCTGCCTTTGACGTAGTCACCACAGTTTCAATAACATCAGAGTTTAATCCATCAGAATTTATAGTATCAGGACTTAGACTATCAGGACTTGAGGTATCAGAATATGAATCTTTATTTTCAAATCTCAGCTGATCATGATCAATGCAATCTTCAAGTCCAGTGATCTTCTTGTCATCAAAAGAGACATTGATAGATTCCATGACCACTTTTGTTCTCAAATTATAGACTCTGAAGGCTTTTATAGAAAGTGGATATCCAACAAAGATTCCTTCATCAGCTTTTAGATCAAACTTGGATAGCTGTTCAGGATGAGTCTTGAGAACAAAACACTTACATCCAAATACATGAAAGTATTTGAGATTTGGCTTCTTGTTTTTCACCATCTCATATGGTGTTTTTCCATGCTTGTTAATGAGTGTTGCATTTTGAGTAAAACAAGCAGTCTGCACAGCTTCAGCCCAGAAATAGGTTGGAAGCTTTGATTCTTCAAGCATTGTTCGTGCAGCTTCAACGAGAGTTCTATTCTTCCTTTCAACAACTCCATTTTGCTGTGGAGTTCCAGGAGCAGAAAATTCCTGCTTTATTCCATAATTTTTGCAGAACTCTTCCATTATCAGATTCTTGAATTCAGTGCCATTATCACTCCTCAAAATTTTCACAGAATCTTTGATCAATTTATCCAGATGTTTGACATGATCAATCAGGATAGATGCAGTTTCACTTTTTGTGTGCAAGAAATACACCCATGTGTATCTGGTGAACTCATCTACTATGACCAACGCATATTTCTTCTTTGCAATAGACATGACATTCACTGGACCAAATAGATCAACATGAAGTAGATAATAAGGCTCAAGAATTGATGATTCAGTCTTGCTCTTGAACGAAGATTTTCTTTGTTTAGCCTTCTGACATGAGTCACAAAGACCATCAGGAACAAACACTGATTTTGGCAGTCCTCTCACAAGATCTTTCTTGATCAGTTCATTTATCTTGTTGAAGTTTAAATGAGAGAGTTTCTTGTGCCAATTCCAGCTTTCTTCAGTTGAGGCTCTACTCACTAAACAGATTGCAGAACCATCAGAACTTGTTGATAGCTTAGCTTCATAAATGTTACCACGCCTGAATCCCTTCAGAACAATTTTTTCTTTAGATTTACTAACTATTTCACAATGTTCTGCAAAGAAATCAACATGATAACCTCTGTCACAGATTTGACTTATACTCAGTAAGTTGTGTTTAAGTCCTGAGACCAGAGCTACATCTTTAATGATGACATTCCCAAGATTGATATTGCCATATCCCAAAGTTTTTCCAATGTTGCCATCTCCATAAGAAACACTTGGGCCAGCTTTCTCCACAAAGTCTAATAGAAGGGCCTTATTTCCAGTCATATGTCCTGAACATCCACTGCCCAGAACTAAAATATTTTTCCTGTTGCCCTGCAATCAAAAAGACCACTAATTATTAGTTTTAAGGACCCAGACTTGCTTGGATCCTTTGGCCTTTTTAGGTTTGTTAACATTTGCAGCGGATTTAGCATCAGATTTTATGTTAACAGTTTTCTTATCAGAACTTATACTACCAGACTTTGAATCAGAACTTACACTAGAAGGAACAACAGAAACTTTCTTTAAAGAAGGTTTTATTTGATAATAATCATAGTACAAACTATGATATTCCTTACAAGTATAAATGGAATGCCATAAACTACCACAATGAAAACAAGGATTTTGTGGTTTGTATCTAACAGACTGACTCTTAACTCCTGATTTTGTAGATAAGGAGTTAATATTCTTATTCTTCCTGCAAAAAAAAGCCAGATGGTTAGAACTTCCACAGTTATGACACGCTTTCCTAGGAGCATCAGGAACAGATTTATAGTTATTGCTTTTATTCACACCTTCCTTTCCATTCCTGTTTTTCCTAGGTGATTTTACCTTGTTTGCATTCTTAACATCTTTCAGCTTATGCTTAAGCTGCTTCTTTGTCATTAAGCCTATGTTAACTTCAGCTGTCTTTTCCTGTTTTAGTTTGTCAGAAGCTAATTCCTTTTTAACTTCTGATTTCTCATTTTCAGATTTTTCAGTTACAAACTTAACAGGTTTTAACTTCGGCTTTTGCTTATCAACATGCTTAATTTCTACAGTTCCTTTTTCATTTTTATTTTCTCCATAACCTAAGCCCTCTTTCCAGTTTCCACTGCTTAGCAAATTTTGAGTTGTTTTGCCAGAGTTAGTCCAAGTTCTGATAATCTCTCTCTCCTTTTCTAACTCAGTTTTTAGAGATTCATTCATTTTTAGCACTTCACCCCTAACATAAAAAGCATCATCTCTATCCTTCTGAGTTTGATGGAACATGACTAACTCTTTTTCTAAGAAATTATTTCTTTTCCTAAAAGCAAGATTTTCAGAAGTTAATCTTTCACATGTTAAAGTTTGATCTCTATAACTAACAAACATGGTTTTAAGATATCTTCCTAACTCATTAATATCATCAGTATGAAAAGCATAAGTAGTCTGAGGTACCTTTGTTTCAGCAGCTTCAGAACTGCTCTCAGAACTTGATTTATCAGCATTTGCCATCAATGCATAGTTCTCCTCACTTTCAGAGTCTGAGGTGTCTGTCCAGCTTTTCTGCTTTGTGACAAGAGCTTTGCCTTTGTCACTCTTGGTCTTTTTGCAATCAGGAGATATGTGGCCTTTTTCACCACAATTATAACATTTAACATTAGCGTAATCTCCTCTGTCAGACTTTCCTCCTCTTCCTTCAGATCTTCTGAAATTCTTCTTATCAGAACTTATGCCTTTCCTGGAAAACTTCTTTCCCTTCCTGAACTTCCTGTATGCAATCTTTGTGATTCCTTTCACCATAAGAGCACACAGCTTCATCATCTCCTCATCAGCATCAGTTTCAGGCAAGCTTTCAGAATTTGAGTCATCATCACTCTCAGAACCTGATGACTAAGTATCAGACTTTATGATAAGAGCTTTACCCTTGTCTTTCTTTGAGGAAGGTGGTTTGGGGGATTCCTCTTCAGCCTTGAGAGCAACTGTCCTTGACTTTCCTCCTTTCCTCTTGCTTCTTTGTTCCATCTCAAGTTCATGAGTCTTGAGCATTCCATAGATTTCATCAAGAGTTGTTTCATCAAGATTGTAGTTGTCTCTTATTGTTGTTGCCTTCAAATCCCAACATTCAGGAAGAGCTAACAGGAATTTAAGGTTTGTATCTTCAAGATCATATTCCTTATTAACCAATGACAAGTCATTCAAGAGTTTGACAAATCTATCATATACATCAGTCAATGACTCATTAGTCCTAGAGTCAAAGTGTTCATACTCTTGAGTGAGTATTGTCTTCCTGTTCTTCTTAACTGTTTCAGTTCCTTGACACCTTGTCTCCAGTGCATCCCATATCTCCTTAGCAGTCTTGCAGTTGATTACCCTGTTTGACATTACATTATCAATGGCACTATGCAATAAGTGTCGTACCTTGGCATCCTTAGCAATAGATGCTATATCTTCAGCAGTGTAATCACTCTTTTCCTTTGGTACGGTCTTTGCTGCTTCACCTGCAACTACAACAGCGAGCTTGGTAGGTTTGTGAGGCCCTTCCTTGATTCTATCAAGGTATTCTGGATCTGTTGCTTCCAGAAACATGGTCATCCTTACCTTCCATATGGGATATTCAGATGGTCTCAATATGGGAACTCTGATAGTCTCATATCGACTCTGAGTTGATGTCTTTGATGATTCCTCAGTTTTGGTAGGCTTAGTTGGAGTTTCTGTGTCAGACATGATTGTGTTTGGATCTTTAACTGTATGTGTGTTAACAGAAGGCTCTGATACCACTTGTTAGGTCACACGTTCACTGTAGAGGGGGTGAATACAGTGTTTATTACAATCAAATCAAACTTCAAGAACTTATGTAACAGAAAACAAACTTTATTGAAACAATAAACTCTGTTACAATCTGGAACTGTTATCTCTCAGTGATGAACAAAATATCACGAGAGCTGCTAGAGTTACAGTAAATAATATTCTCAATAATGATAACACTTATAGTGTAAACCCTATGTCTGTGTTTATATATTACACAGTTACAAGATAATCGCTAATTGATATGGAATATAATTCTGCTTCCTAATATATATCAATCAGATATCTTTCCTTCCAAGTATTCCATTCTTTACGGAATTCCTTCTTCATGCATATCTCTTCTTATGTTTATCTTGATCTTCTTAACTTTAATCAGCTATTGTCCTTATCTGATCGTCCTTCAGCACTTAAGTTCTGATATCTATCTCCTGATGCTTATCTCCTGATAACATAAGTACTGATATCCCTTAAGTTCTGACGTCCAGTATAAGTACTGATCAGTTAAGTACTGATTTGTTCTGTTCAAACTGAAATCTAAACATAAAACATATTAGCCATGACATTATCAAATATATCTAACATAGATTTATAATAAAAAGAGAGTCCTGAACTCTCCAGCATACTCTCTAGAAATTAGAGGTCTCGTATCTGAATAAAACCACAAACACTGAAATTTGAGTGGCAGGCCCTAGAGAAATGCCTAAATATCCTGTGTGATTGCACTATCAGGCTAATGAAACAAATACTATGCTCAACAAAGTAATTGATTTCAGGAATGTGCAAAATATAAGCTTGTTCATGAATGGAAATATGCCAGACAAACATGACAAATAGAAAGATGCATGAAAGCAGTAGGGAGATCCATTCTCCCTGAGGGATTTTGATGCTGGCGGATGACAGGTAAATACCCTGAATGAACTTGCAAAAGTAAGACTACAAGACAACATGAAATACTCAAATCTAATCCCATGAATAGTTGGCTTTGGCCATGATAACTCAACTAATGATCGTATTCAATCCTATAAAATGCCATGATCGATAATCAAATGTTCAGCTGCTCGAAATCATGGAAGACACATAATTTGATACTATTTCCCATAATCAAATGCAGATATCAGGACTATTAATTCTACAACCTAAAATATTTGTCCTAAATAGTTGAATTCATATATTGCATTCATAGTATGACAAGGACATCACCCAGTTTAGCTTTGTTCTCAGCATTCATAGTACGGGCATTAAGATCCACAACCGATTGAGCAGTAGCAGCCACGCCACTAGGATGAGCTTAGCCGCTAGCTCTAACTTCAACTACCTATATAGCAGCTGCATTACTCTGATCCTATGTCTTATCACCTGTAGTTAGAACGGTGGTCTCCAAAGCCTCACCTGTAATAACAGAATCAGTACATAGGCAGCCGCAGGGCTTGTCATGTTAAGTTCAACATATTGTCCCACCACCTATACAAGCCGTACAATTATTTTTCAAATGTCACTACATCAGTCCGGAACTTAAAATGAACTATAACTTAAATATTTATTTTTAATGATCAATAGAGAACTAGAATCAAATTTTGCCTAGCAAAGTGATTTAAATATGAGTTTACCTCTCCTCCGACTACTTTAGTAACGATTCGACTTCCAGCTATAACCTCTTTTTCATTTGTAGCTTCTCCTACTTGGCGTCCACCTATACCTACATTTTTTCTTGTTGCAAGGACTTAGGAGTTAGTTACGTGAAAATAAATGTACCTAATTAATGCTTTTGACTGATTGTTACAGTACCACTCATCCCCTGGGCTATTCATGATAAAATAATTTATAAATCCCTCAGAATAGTTATGGTAAAACTAATTTATAGAAATTTTGATTGAACTTAACAAATACTATAGCACAGTTTGCACAAGTTCTCTCTGAACTAAACAAGTACTTGTATATAGCACACTTTGCAGAGACCAAACATGAACCTATTTGACAGTCAAACACATGAGACTTGAGAGTGCAGAAACTACTTGAAGAAGGAGATACAGAGTACTTATTTTTTAAAAGTTAATACCAGATAATCCATATAACTTTATCCGTGAGAGGGAGGTCATTCAGAACCCGCTGAACACAAATGACACACCTCATAAATTTCAAAATTGCTTACTAAATTCAAAATTATAAGGAAAAGAAAGGGAAAAGATTTCTCACCATCCACTCCCGATGGATTGTCCAATTCCCGAGACTTTGTGGACTTCTTCTTACACTTAATTCTCTCAAGCTAAATATGCATATCATAAAACATCCGCTTCCTCTACAGCTCAACGTACCTTCCAACTTTTTCAGTTCAATAGTCTGCTTCATCTTTTCCAGTTTAATCCTCGCATAATTTTTGCCAAAACTGTTAATCGCCTTAGCTAAATCCTAATCCTTTCTAATTCCCCTGCCTTCCCCTCCAACACCAGTACATCAGTCAATATTTAAATACTCGTGTCAAATTAAAAGGAAGCTTAATAAAAACCAGTACATACATGAATACAAATACTAAATATAATTAATATGAGAAAAACCCCTAATTTTACCTTAATGAAAGCTTTAAATAGAAACGCCTAATCTTAAAGCCCTAATCTCCTGAAATATAAAAAGAAATATCAAAGGGAATATGTTAATCATGGAAAATATGTAAATATACAGAAAGAAATGTAATCATAGCAAATATGTAAACAATTACCAGTTAATTACAGCTCTAATTTGAAGCCCTAAAATAATGAAAAATTAAATTAATATCGGCCTTTAAATTGAAGCCATCTCTAATTTATTTTTCAATTTATTCTAGAATGTTGGATCTTGTTTTCAGACGTTGTTCATATAGAGCAGGATGAGTTCGTAGAGAGAAACACGAGAGAGTAATGTAGAGAGAGAGACGAGAGAGTAATGTTTGTCTGAGAGATGAGAGGACGAGAGATGATAGAATAATGTTTGCTGAGCGTGCTTTTAGTTAGTCTATTTTCATTTTGGGGGGAAAACTACCGCCTCATATTGCACCTTATTTTCTATATTTTTTATTTTACATTTTTATTTTAGTTATCTAATTTTTTATTAGATAGAAAACTAAGAAAGTAACTTTGTATTTATGTACAATAAATTTTAAAAATTATATAAATTTTATTATATTATATATTATGTTTCTCTTTCACTAAATAACCATAATATATTTTAAATACTAATTTATTATAATATTTTCACTTTAATATCTTTAAAAATTAAAAAATACCTAATGTAACACCAGGTGCTGGTGTTACATGTTGTGTAACACCAGCATTTCTTTGTAACACTAATTTTATTGCTATTGTAAGATTAATTGAGAGGTGTTACAATAGAACCAAAAATTCTTAGCTAATATAACGCTGCTTGTAACACTTGCATTACAGTAGCCCACTTATGGCGTAGTGAATCAAATAGGGGGAGATTGTAAAGAATAATGTAGTATAACATGTAATCGAGGATTTATAACTCAACATAAAAATAGAAACAGATAAACAATATTAAACTGTGAAGCACAGGAACCCTTCAGATGAAGATAGGATAAACACAAAGAACCAAATGATGCAATTGACTCTTTAAGTCCTCTAACAGATCATGGGAAGAAGTTCATTGTCATGTTCAAGCAGCCATGAAGAATAAGACAACAAGGGACTTTAAGCATCAGTTACATGAATTGATTTCAAGTGTTACAGATCAAGGGTTCAGTGAAAGAAGCAATGGATAAACATCAATCTGTATCAGCACAGAAATACAAGACAAGTTGAATTAGGATTATTTCAATGCTAGTTGTTTGTGAACCAGACCAGTGCACCAAACATCAGAATTCAAAAAAGAATTTTGATTCAGTTACAGAAGGAAATGATACAATGAAGAATGGTTTGACAAAAGCAAAAATATTCTAAGTCATAACAGTCTTCTACCTGGTCGCCATAGAAGTGTACAAAGACTATGGTCGCCACAGAACTGGTCGCCATAGAGAATCTCTCTAAGGAACCACAATGGTCGCCATAGAGATTATCTAAGGCACCTGGTCGCCATAGACTCTAGTCGCCACAGAAGAAGCCTCTATAGCTACCCAGAACTGCAAGTGAATCTCTTGGTCACCATAGAAGTTCACTTGGTCGCCACAAAAGATCACTTGGTCATCATAGAAGTTCCCTTGGTCACCGTAGAAGATCCCCTGGTCACCATAAAATATATGCAGTCACCATAGAGCTCTACAGAGACACTGGTCACCATAGAAGCTTGCTTAGGTCACCATAAAAGAGTTGTGTATTCATTGCTTTTAATTGCAACAAATTTAAATAGAATGTGTGGACACAAACATGCCACCTGTCCATTGAATTTGGAAGTCTACAACAGAAGCTGAATGAATACAATTCATAATCAGTTATCTTCTTCAGCAACATAATTCAGTTTACGTGAGCTCCATTAAAGCCCTCATTTATTAAGCTTATAAACATATTGTTATGCTGCTGAATTTATTGTAGCTAATCAATTTATTGCTTAGACTGTAGCAACCTCAAGAATTATTTTAATAAAACAATACCTTCCTCGAATTTTTTTGTGTCTTATTTGATTTTGAACTTCTAACGAAGAACTTGTAAACGAATCAAAAAGATTATAGGTATCGTATTCAACCCCCCTTCTACGATACTTTGGGACTAACAAGAGCATACGTGTTAATGATGACAAGTACCCTGGATTAGACTGCAATGATGAAAGTGAAGCTGAAGCTTTGAATTTTAAAAATCTCCAACTTGACACTGATTCTGAAAATAATGATGGAAAGAATGCAAAAAATGACGGATAAGAAGCTAGTGAACCAGTAATTTCTGAGAATGAAGTTCCACCTCAAGACATGCCAATGATGATGAAAATGAGAACACTTCAAGTCATCAATATCATCTCACGAGAAAATGGGATATGATTCAAACTAGAGATATTATCATTGGTGATCCCAGTGCTGGTGTGAGAACTAGAAGTGGCACTACAAATGAATTTCTACATGCTTATTTTTTATCTCAAATTCAGCCTAAGAAAACTAAGGAAGCCTTGCTTTATCATGATCATATAACTACAAGAAGAATTAAATCAATTTGAGAGAAACAAAGTTTGGGAGTTGGTTCCTGCACCAAGAAATAAAAGTATTATTGGAACAAGTGGGTGTATAGGAACAAGATGAATGAAAATGGTGTTGTCATCAGAAACAAGGAAACGCGTGTTGCTAAAGGCTACTCACAAGAAGAAGGAATTGACTATGACGAAACTTTTTCTCCAGCTGCAAGACTTAAAGTAATAAAAATCTTCCTTCCATTTGCTGCACACTCAAACTTTAAAGTGTATCAAATGGATGTGAATAGTGTATTACTTAATGGTGAATTGGAAGAAGAAGTCTATGTATAACAACCTCCTGATTTTGAAGATCTAGAATTTCTAGATTTTGTTTATATACTTCTAAAGGCTCTCTATGGATTGAAACAAGCACCAAGAGCATGGTATGACACTTTGTCAGAATTCTTGATCAAAAATGGTTTCACTAGAGAAACAATTGATAAAACTCTCTTCTTCAAGCCAAATGGTAATGATATTATCATAGTTCAAATTTATGTGGATGATATCATTTTTGGTTCTACTAATGAGAAGTTTTGTCAGAGATTCTTAAAACTCATGCAAGGTGAATATGAGATGAGCATGATAGGAGAATTAAGTTATTTCCTTGTCTTTAAGTTAGCCAAAAAGGTGATAGGATTTTCATCAGTCAAACTAAGTATGTCAAAGATCTTCTGAAGAAATTTGGAATGGTGAATTTCTCACCTACATCAACTCCTATTTCTACAGCTATCAAGTTGGATGAAGATAAGAAATGAAAAAGTCTAGACATTACAAGATATAGGGGAATGATTGGATATCTACTTTATTTGACCGCGAGTAGACCAGACATCATGTTTGTTACATATTTGTGTGCAAGATTTCAAGTTAATCCTAAAGAATCACACTTAATGGTTGTTAAGACGATTTTCAGATATTTGAAGGGTACTCCAAATTTGGGATTGTGGTATCCTAAGGGAACTGGTTTTGAAACTGTTGGGTACACAGATGCAGATTTTACTGGATGCAGGGTTGACAGAAAAAGTACTAGTGGAAGCTGTCAATTTCTTGGTCAAAGACTAGTATCCTGGTATCGCAAGAAACAACAATCTGTTTCAACTTCCACAACTGAAGTGAATACATAGCTGCTGAAAGTTGTTATGCTCAAGTGCTTTGGATCGGAAACTAACTAATGGATTATGGACTAGTGTTACAGGAAATACTTATCATTTGTGCTAGCACTAGTGCAATATCCGTTATTGTTAATCCTGTTAATCATTCTATAACAAAGCACATTGATGTAAGATACCATTTCATAAGAGAACATGTTGCAAATGGTACCTTTGAGCTTATTTATATTCTAACAGAAAAACAGTTAGCTGATATTTTTACTAAACTTTTAGATGAAGCAATATTTACAATATTAGTAAGTGAAATTGAAATGTTAAATTCTTCATCTTAAAGCAAAAAGTCAGCTAACATGTTGCAACATGTTAATTTTTAGTGAATCAAAATTAATTTGATTTAATTAAAAATTAAATAAAATATGATTTATAAATATTTCAGAAATCTTTGTATATTTATTTTTCAAAAATAAATGTAGCTTGAAAATTTTTCCATTTCTAAGAATTTTTTTTAATGTTAATTTATATTAATAATATGTGAAATTGATATAAGGCAAAATCAATTTGAAGAAAAAGTATGTAGAGAACTGAGTTCTTGATAAGTCTAAAATGACTTATCGATAAGTCTCAAATGAGTTCTCAATAAGTTAAATCTAGATCTCTTCATATATCTTGCATTATAGAGTTTTCGATATAACATATCATGACTTATCGATATCTCATAATAAAATAATATTATTCAATAAATTATTTCATTAACATACTTTTGATGTAAAAATAATTTTGATTTATATTGTATCTTTGTAATAAAAATCAAAATTAAAAGGTTCTAGTGGGAAACTGGGTATCTGTACAATATATCGATATGTCACTACTCTAGTTCTCGATAAGAGTTCACAAAATGATCTCAACATGAGTTCTCTACAAGCTACATGTGACTTCTCGGTATATTTTTTATGTTTCTAATTCTCTTGTCACAATGTGACATCTCTACACTAAAAACATCTAGAAATCTCGACATAACCCCTCTTTACTCTCTCGAGATCTCATTTAACCTAATTATAATGTTTTTTCTCAATCTCACATCTCTACAAGCTTTCTTCGTCTCAAAAACTTACCCATTCAATCCCTTCAAACTTTCAAATGGCATCCAACACCAACACTGAAAGAGATGTCATACCCAAGGAGGGAACCAACTTCCTGGCTTTTGTTGACCCAACAAAAGCACCTGCTAATTTCAAGTGTTTTGTGGAATTTATATCCGAGTCTTATCTTGCAGGAGATTTAACTGCAAATCCAAATTTGGATGTTTTGAATGAGTTCTGGAATAGTGCTTCGCACCACCACTGTGGATGAAGGCCAGGATGTGAAGATGGTCATACAAGATTAAGGGCAAAGTTGTAGAATTTGATACTCAGGACCTGAACAAAGATAAAAGGATACTTATGGACAAACAGGTTGCAATTCCTACTTATCAAGAAATTGGAGACTTCACGGACTTCATCTATTATGAAGATAAAATTGATCTAGCTAGGCTAAACAAGAAGCCTAGGAAGAAGAAAATAGAGCTGACCACTCAACTAGCCACTTCTGAATCTTATAAAAAAGATGCAAATTTAAATAAGGGATCAAAACAGACTCTAGTGGCATCTTCTCAATAATGTGTCACTATTGAACAAAGCATTCTCCCAAATACACCTCTTATAGAGTCTGCACCCCTTCTTGAGCACTCTTAAGAAGGTGAAAGAATTCAAGTGGATGGCACACACCATGAGAGCACATCAATTGAAACTCTTTCTTCTACTCAGGGGGAATTTCCAACACTCACTTCTGACATAGAAAATCTCATATCTAAAATTTCTTCTTCATATAATGAAAAGCTTGAATCCACTTCTCAAGCTCTGCCAAAATCAAGTGACATAGTTCTTGAAACTGTGATCACCACTCAGAACCTATATTTGGATGGTGAGAGGGTACATGTTAAGGTGGACCTTGATGACACCATCACAAACACAGTGGTACTCTTGAGGGGGAGCTACTCAAATCCTCTCCAATTCAATTAGAGGTTCCTCTAGAAGGGACAACTTCCCATAAAACCCTAGCTGTTATTGCCTTAACAATTGAAGTTAGGAGTCCAATTGCTAATGATCCATAAACTGGGGAGGCAAGAGATCAAATACATTCAGGTGCTAGTTTTTTGCAAGAAAAACAAGGGTTTGAGGTCGTGGTACAGGATAGAAACCTGACTAACTCTCCTCCAATTCAAATGGAGGTTCAGTCTCAAGGTGAATAACAAACTGTCACAACCACAGTTCATACTGTGAGTCCAACTATGACTTCAGTCACAGGTGTTCCCCACCACATCACCTCAAACACCATACAACCAAACAATGACCTACCCTCTACCTCCACACAACCCCCTTCATATCTTCTAGCCAATTGGCTTCAAGGTACCCAAGCTCAACTGTTAGGTCACACTATCACTGTAGAGGGGGTGAACACAGTGTTTATTACAATCAAATCGAACTTCAAGAACTTAAATAACAGAAAACAAACTTTATTGAAACAATAAACTCTGTTACAATCTGGAACTGTTATCTCTCAGTGATGAACAAAATATCACGAGAGCTGCTAGGGTTAAGTTAATAATATTCTCGATTATATTAACACTTTTAGTGTAAACCCTATGTCTGTGTTTATATATTACACAGTTACAAGATAATCGCTAATTGATATGGAATATAATTCTGCTTCCTAATATATATCAATCAGATATCTTTTCTTCCAAGTATTCCATTCTTTATGGAATTCCTTCTTCATGCATATCTCTTCTTATGTTTATCTTGATCTTCTTAACTTTAATCAGCTGCTGTCCTTATCCGATCGTCCTTCAGCACTTAAGTTCTGATATCTATCTCCTGATGCTTATCTCCTGATGACATAAGTACTGATATCTCTTAAGTCCTGATGTCCAGTATAAGTACTGATCAGTTAAGTACTGATTTGTCCTGTTCAAATAAGATCTGAAATCTAAACATAAAACATATTAGCCATGACATTATCAAATATATCTAACAATCTCCCCCAACTTGTAAATTAGCAAAATATACAAGTTTAACAGATATTTGATGATGTCAAAAACATTAAGTACAAATGCATGAGAATTAGACAAGATAACTACAACTTATAGTCCTTAAAGCTTTTACCAATTCAACTTCTGATAACAACTTTAGTCTGTATACACATCAGAATTTAAGCAGTTGTAGATCTTCGACTTGGCTTCATCATTTTCTGATCTCTCTGATGTCAGGAGTTGTTCTGAGATAATTCTTCAACAAACATTTCTCAGCATATCTAAGTTCATCAATCATTCTCCGTTTGACATCTTTAAGCTCTGCAGTATCTTCACCAGTTTGAAATATTGCAGCTCTGAGATCATTAATCTTTGCTTTTCTCAATTCCTGATCTAGTCTTATGACATAGGCTTTGTCAGACTCTAGATTAAACTCAAGCCCCTTAATACCAAGATATGTTCTGATCTGTGCAGTATTAGGCTTCATATCAACAATATCACCATTGTGATTTCTGTACTTTGGAACATATATGCTGTCAGACTTAACAGAATAAAGTCTTTTCTGTCTCTGAATCTGTTCTTTCAAATAGTTTGCAGCAGTCCCTGTCAATCTGTCATCCACTTGAAGTAAGAATAATACATGCTCCAATTCTTCAAAATACTTTAATGGAATGGCATTTTGTCTTATATGATATACCCTACCATCTGTCATGAAATACAACAAGATGTGTTCCTTCAAGTAGGTATGTTAGATATATTTGATAATGTCATGGCTAATATGTTTTATGTTTAGATTTCAGATCTTATTTGAACAGAACAAATCAGTACTTAACTGATCAGTACTTATAATGGAAGTCAGAACTTAAGGGATATCAGTACTTATGTCATCAGGAGATAGATATTAGAACTTAAGTGCTGAAGGACGATCAGATAAGGACAGTAGCTGATTAAAGTTAAGAAGATCAAGATAAACATAAGAAGAGGTATGCATGAAGAAGGAATTCCGTGAAGAATGGAATACTTGGAATAGAAGATATCTGATTGATATATTTTAGGAAGCAGAATTATATTCCATATCAATTAGCGAATATCTTGTAACTGTGTAGTATATAAACACAGAAATAGAGTTTACACTATAAGTGTTATCATTATCGAGAATATTATAAAATATAACTCTAGTAGCTCTCGTGATATTTTGTTCATCACTGAGAGATAACAGTTCCAGATTGTAACAGAGTTTATTGTTTAAATAAAGTTTGTTTTCTGTTACATAAGTTCTTGAAATTTGATTTGATTGTAATAAACACTGTATTCACCCCCTCTACAGTGAAAGTGTGACCTAACAAGTGGTATCAGAGCTATCTGTTAACACACATACAGTTAAAGATCCAAACACAATCATGTCTGACACAGAAACTCCAACTAAGCCTACCAAAACTGAGGAATCATCAAAGACATCAACTCAGAGTCGATATGAGACTATCAGAGTTCCCATATTGAGACCATCTGAATATCCCATATGGAAGGTAAGGATGACCATGTTTCTGGAAGCAACAGATCCAGAATACCTTGATAGAATCAGGGAAGGGCCTCACAAACCTACCAAGCTCGCTGTTGTAGTTCCAGGTGAAGCAGCAATGACCGTACCAAAGGAAAAGAATGATTACACTGCTGAAGATATAGCATCTATTGCTAAGGATGCCAAGGTACGTCACTTATTGCATAGTGCCATTGATAATGTAATGTCAAACAGGGTAATCAACTGCAAGACTGCTAAGGAGATATGGGATGCACTGGAGACAAGGTGTCAAGGAACTGAAACAGTTAAGAAGAACAGGAAGACAATACTCACTCAAGAGTATGAACACTTTGACTCTAGGACTAATGAGTCATTGACTGATGTATATGATAGATTTGTCAAACTCTTGAATGACTTGTCATTGGTTAATAAGGAGTATGATCTTGAAGATACAAACCTTAAATTCCTGTTAGCTCTTCCTGAATGTTGGGATTTGAAGGCAACAACAATAAGAGACAACTACAATCTTGATGAAACAACTCTTGATGAAATCTATGGAATGCTCAAGACTCATGAACTTGAGATGGAACAAAGAAGCAAGAGGAAAGGAGGAAAATCAAGGACAGTTGCTCTCAAGGCTGAAGAGGAATCCCCCAAATCACTTTCCTCAAAGAAAGACAAGGGTAAAGCTCTTTTCATAAAGTCTGATACTGAGTCATCAAGTTCTGAGAGTGATGATGACTCAGATTCTGAAAGCTTGCCTGAAACTGATGCTGATGAGGAGATGATGAAGCTGTGTGCTCTTATGGTGAAGGGAATCACAAAGATTGCATACAGAAAGTTCAGGAAGGGAAAGAAGTTTTCCAGGAAAGGCATAAGTTCTGATAAGAAGAATTTCAGAAGATCTGAAGCAAGAGGAGGAAAGTCTGACAGAGGAGATTACGCTAATGTTAAATGTTATAATTGTGGTGAAAAAGGCCACATATCTCCTGATTGCAAGAAGACCAAGAGTGACAAAGGCAAAGCTCTTGTCACAAAGCAGAAAAGCTGGACAGACACCTCAGACTCTGAAAGTGAGGAGAACTATGCATTGATGGCAAATGCTGATAAACAAAGTTCTGAGAGCAGTTCTGAAGCTGCTGAAACAAAGGGCAACAGGAAAAATATTTTAGTTCTGGACAGTGGATGTTCAGGACACATGACTGGAAATAAGGCCCTGCTATCAGACTTTGTGGAGAAAGCTGGCCCAAGTGTTTCTTATGGAGATGGCAACATTGGAAAAACTTTGGGATATGGCAATATCAATCTTGGGAATGTCATTATTAAAGATGTAGCTCTGGTCTCAGGACTTAAACACAACTTACTGAGTATAAGTCAAATCTGTGACAGAGGTTATCATGTTGATTTCTTTGCAGAACATTGTGAAATAGTTAGTAAATCTAAAGGAAAAATTGTTCTGAAGGGATTCAGGCGTGGTAACATTTATGAAGCTAAGCTTTCAACAAGTTCTGATGGTTCTGCAATCTGTTTAGTGAGTAGAGCCTCAACTGAAGAAAGCTGGAATTGGCACAAGAAACTCTCTCATTTAAACTTCAACAAGATAAATGAACTGATCAAGAAAGATCTTGTGAGAGGACTGCCAAAATCAGTGTTTGTTCCTGATGGTCTTTGTGACTCATGTCAGAAGGCTAAACAAAGAAAATCTTCATTCAAGAGCAAGACTGAATCATCAATTCTTGAGCCTTATTATCTACTTCATGTTGATCTATTTGGTCCAGTGAATGTCATGTCTATTGCAAAGAAGAAATATGCGTTGGTCATAGTAGATGAGTTCACCAGATACACATGGGTGTATTTCTTGCACACAAAAAGTGAAACTGCATCTATCCTGATTGATCATGTCAAACATCTGGATAAATTGATCAAAGATTCTGTGAAAATTTTGAGGAGTGATAATGGCACTGAATTCAAGAATCTGATAATGGAAGAGTTCTGCAAAAATCATGGAATAAAGCAGGAATTTTCTGCTCCTGGAACTCCACAGCAAAATGGAGTTGTTGAAAGGAAGAATAGAACTCTAATTGAAGCTGCACGAACAATGCTTGAAGAAGCAAAGCTTCCAACTTATTTCTGGGCTGAAGCTGTACAGACTGCTTGTTTTACTCAAAATGCAACACTCATTAACAAGCATGGAAAAACACCATATGAGATGGTGAAGAACAAGAAGCCAAATCTCAAATACTTTCATGTATTTGGATGTAAGTGTTTTGTTCTCAAGACTCATCCTGAACAGCTATCCAAGTTTGATCTAAAAGCTGATGAGGGAATCTTTGTAGGATATCCACTTTCTACAAAAGCCTTCAGAGTCTATAATTTGAGAACAAAAGTGGTCATGGAATCTATCAATGTCTCTTTTGATGACAAGAAGATCACTGGACTTGAAGATTGCATTGATCATGATCAGCTGAGATTTGAAAATGAAGATTCATATTCTGATACCTCAAGTCCTGACAATCTAAGTCCTGATACTGTAATTTCTGATGGATTAAACTCTGATGTTATTGAAACTGTGGTGACTATGTCAATGGAAGATGCACCAATGCAGGGGGAGCATACTCAAGAGATTATCACATCTCAAGAAGCATCAGAACATACATCTGGCTCTTCAAATTCTGATTCGTCAAGTTCTGATAAGCCAAGTACTGATAGTGCTGAAAATCTAAATACTGAAGGATCCAACTCAGAGAGCATAGTTTCAGGGGGAGCATCAGAAAATGAAATCGAAGACAGCATGAATCATGGGGGAGCATCCAGTTCTAGAGAAAATCTTCCATCTGCAAGGAAGTGGACAAAATCACATACACCTGATTTAATAATTGGAAATCCTGAGGCAGGTGTCAGAACTAGAACAGGTACTTCGAATGAATGTCTTTACAATTCTTTTCTCTCTCAGTCTGAGCCAAAGAAAGTGGAAGAAGCTCTTCAAGATGCTGATTGGGTGCAAGCAATGCAGGAAGAGTTGAATGAATTTGAAAGAAACAAAGTCTGGACCTTAGTGCCAAGACCCAAGAATAGATCGGTTGTTGGTACAAAATGGGTATTCAGAAACAAAACTGACAGTGATGGCATAATTGTAAGGAACAAGGCAAGGCTGGTTGCAAAAGGATATTCTCAACAGGAGGGAATTGACTATGATGAAACATTTGCTCCAGTTGCTAGGTTAGAAGCCATAAGGATATTCATGGCTTATGCTGCTCACAAAAAGTTTACTGTCTTTCAAATGGATGTGAAAAGTGCTTTTCTCAATGGAGAATTGGAAGAGGAAGTATATGTTGAACAACCTCCAGGCTTTGTAGACTCCAAACATCCAGACTATGTCTACAGGCTTGATAAAGCACTTTATGGACTTAAGCAAGCTCCTAGAGCATGGTATGAGACTTTAGCTCAGTTTCTTCTGGAAAGTGGATTCAACAGAGGAACTATTGACAAAACATTGTTCTATCTCAACCATGGCAAGGACTTACTTCTGATCCAGATTTATGTTGATGATATTATTTTTGGGTCTCCAAATGACAAACTTTGCAAAAAGTTTGCCAACCTAATGCAGTCAAGATATCAGATGAGTATGATGGGAGAACTTAGTTATTTTCTGGGCCTTCAAGTCAAGCAGACTGAAGAAGGAACTTTTATTTGCCAATCTAAGTATACCAGAAACTTGCTGAAGAAATTTGGAATGCAAGACTGTTCAAGTGCATCCACTCCCATGGCCACTGCAACAAAACTGGATAAGGATACTGGTAATTCAGTAGATATTACTGATTACAGAGGTATGATTGGCTCACTTCTCTATCTAACTGCTAGTAGACCAGATATCATGTTTGCTACCTGTCTTTGTGCAAGATTTCAAGCAGATCCAAGAGAACCTCACTTAACAGCTGTAAAAAGAATCTTTAAGTATCTTAAAGGAACAGCTGATCTAGGATTATGGTATCCTAGAGAATCAGATTTTAAATTAATAGGTTACTCAGATGCAGATTTTGCAGGTTGCAAAATTGACAGGAAAAGCACTAGTGGTAGCTGCCAATTTCTTGGAGGCAGGTTGGTTTCTTGGTATAGCAAGAAACAAAAGTCAATTTCCACATCAACTGCAGAAGCAGAGTATATTGCTGCAGGAAGCTGCTGTGCACAGATTCTCTGGATGAAGAATCAGTTACTGGATTATGGGTTAACATATTTCAAAATCCCTATTTACTGTGATAATCAAAGTGCTATTGCTATGACAGGTAATCCAGTTCAACACTCTATGACAAAGCACATCAGCATCAGGTATCATTTCATCAGGGAACATGTGGATGAAGGTACAGTGGAATTGCATTTTGTTCCCACAGATCAACAAGTAGCAGATATCTTCACAAAACCACTGTGTGAAGCTACCTTTTCAAAATTAGTAAATGAACTTGGAATGATTTCAGGTTCTTTCTCTAAATCTGCTTAAACTTGTTCTATGTTATCAGACTTTATGATCAGTATTTACAGAATTAATCTCTTTGAATATTCTGTGCATTAATTGATAAATGTCTTTAAGTACTGACTGTTGTCTGATATATGTTTCTAAACTCTGATAAGTGATATGTCTGTTTCAGTAACTATTCTATCCTATGAGGATAACTGTGCTAGATACTGACCTACTAGTCTTCAATAAACAAATGATCCCATGAAAGAAGTAATTATTTCTGTGGAAATCTTATGACACAAGCAAATTCTGATAACTGAGCTTAGTTAAGTTTACTTTGTATATCTTATTACTAAGTCACAAATTAGAATAATGCTACTCATCTGTTTAAGTTCTGATTCTAGTAAAACTGCTGAATGTACTAAGTGCTGATAAACCTCACTTATCAAAAGAAAAAAAAAATCAAAGAATAATATCAGGTACTCCTTTGAGATCTAGAGTAAAAATGTGAAAGGGACGACCCAAGTGCATTGCTGGTATTAAGTAAATATGCATTAGAAAAGCAAAATATTTTCTTGGTGACTTTTCACACTCTATGATTACTGGAGAAATACTCTGATAATAGCATAAATTCTGATAAACAGTCGTGACTCACTTACACTGAGAAGCCACTGTAAAATAGAATTTCAAAAGATGCATAAAATTAGCACAAAAACAGTTGAGGTGGACTCATGCATGAACTCATTTATCAGTAGGTTTCAGGAAAATGACAGCTCTTTAGCAAAATTTTAATTATGACTTATTTCTAAGATGTACTGAAGTAGATCAGACTTTACTCTTTGTCTGTTATTTAGCTTAATGCACACACACATCACTCCATATGAATGATGAAATTTCTGTGGTGGTCTATGTTATTTTAGATAAACAGTCATTGTGTCACTTCTGCACAAATTCTGAGGACAAGTTCTAGTTACACGTTCTGATGATTAAGTTCTGACGTTCATATCTAAGAACTTGTATGAGTATTTACTAAGATAGATATTCCTTGTTCGAGTTAAGACATTATGTTCTGATGACTGTTAAGTTCTGGTATAGGTCTAAGTTCTGATTTTTTTTTCAGTCTAACCCTTTACTTGACTTATCTGTGAATAAAATTTGGTAACAGTCTCAGATTCATTTCGAAATGTTGAAGTGGAAGATTAATAGTCTATGGTTAAAACATAATGGCACTCGTCTTTGAACAGTTCACTCTTGTTACATGTGCACATTCCTTTTCCAATGACTGTTATTCTTTTTCAAGGTCTAGGGAGACGAGGTAGATTTAATTCTACCTGTCTGCATTAAATATCTTTGCATCTCTTGGCATTCTCTTGCCTATATATGCAACCACTTCACATCAGTCTTTCCATCACATTCTTCTCACACACTTATCCTCCTTCTTCTGTCAAAAACACAATGGTTCGATTCAACATGTTTTTGAACACACAAACCTTCACAATGGAGCTCAGTTGTGCTGAGTGGCAGCAGGAGTGGCATATCACAGCCATTCCTGAGGAGATCTGGGACTCTGTCCCACAGGAGGTGCTGGCTCACCTTCTATTCTTCGAGATGGATTATCATCGCCATCTGGAGCGCCTGGAGGAGGAAAGGCGGGAAGCTATCCGTCAGCAAGAGCGAATCATTCGACTCGCTATCTTGTTTGTCGAAGATAGGAAGAGGAGGATGACTTAATCTCATCTTCTTCCTGTTCTTCTTCATCCTCAGTTTTGTCACGCTTCTTAGCTAGGACTAAAGCTGTTGATGTTAGGATTAGAAGCTTAGGGAAAATCTTGTATTGATGTAATTTCTATTTCATATATGTATTGACTTGATATATTAATGAAAACTGTTTTTACTTCAAGATTTTGTCTCTGAGTTATTTTTGTTGTTAAATCCTGCTTGATATTCTGATGACCATTTAAATTTTGTCTTTATTTAAGTTCTGATTCTTTGTCAGCACTTATTCATCGAAATTATCTCGGTCATTTTTAACATGATTCATTTTTCAGAATATTAATGTTGCAGTGAAAAACAATCTAATCAGTGATAACGGGTTAAAATTTGAATTGTTTCCCTTGATAAAAGGAACAGTTTTTTTTCCTTGAAACTCGGCAAATGGGTAAGTCATGATTACTGTTTTCTCGAGCCCAGTAACTATCCGTTATTACTGCATGTCTGACAGGTGTCCAACGGTAACATTTTTTTTTGTGTATAAGTACAGCAGAGAGAAGATTTCTTTAATCTTTTTAATTTCTTCATCTTCTATCTCTCTTCTTACTTTTACTCTCCTTCACTTTACTATTTCCGTTGTTTTCATACAGATATTATAACAAACACCTAACAGGCATACTTGAATTTCAATATTTTTTTCACATGGCACCAAAGGATTTAATCATTGATGGAGCAAAGTTTGTTCCAAACAACTATGCTGCAATTCTTGATCATACTGAAGCTCCATCTGAATTGCATTTTGTGCAAGATCTTCTTGCACATAGTGAGGTTGGGTACGCCTTAACTCAGCCTGAATTATTTTCAAGTCAACAAGTTCTGCGGTTCTGGAGGACTGGAGTTTTTGATGATGGTGGTAAACGAGGAACTCCCAGTATTATCTTCCAAGTGGGTGATTCTTCCTATGTAGTCACTCCTGGTACAGTACGAAGAGCATTACATCTTCCAGAAGATTGTACTTTCTCTATACCAGAGGAATCAGAACTTCGGGGGTTAATGACTGAATTGGGATATGAAAAGAGTCTGACGAAACTTGGACAATTGAAACGGGCTAATATCAGAAGAGAATGGAGTTTCTTCTTCGATTGCATCACCAAGGCTTTTGGCAACAAGTGTTCAAATTTTGATGCCATCCCAATTCTGAGTCAGCACATCGGGTATGCTATTATCCATCAAACTCATTTTGATTTTGCAACTGGAATAATTGGTTTTATTGGGGATAGGATGACAGAGGATCGAGATGTTGTTTATTTTGCTAGATTCTGTCAACTTATTTATACATATTGTACTGCTGAACCCCAGTTAGTCAGCACTCAAACCCCACCTTTTAAGGTTGCAAAAAGGTACTTTAACGACCTGATAAATGCTGACACAAAGAAATCAATGGTGAGACAATTACAGATCCCTCAGTCTGTGAAACAGATTCTGGTAAATGCTGATCCTGCTACTTACAAATCTGTTTACTCAAATGTTCAACCAACTCACCATAACCAAAATCCATCAACCTCAGTCCTTACCTCTCATTCTACTCAACCTAACCTCAGAACTTATCTCAAATCCTATCTCTCAACTTCACAGACTGCTAAACCTTCTTCTTCAACACCTACTGTGAAGCCTACAGCCTCTAAGCCAAAGAGGACAAAGACTGTTCCTCAAACATCTCAGAAGAAGCGGAGGATTACTTTGAGAGATGAATCAGATTCTGAGGATCAGATTCCATCTTTAGAACCTATGATAGATGAAGCTGAGAAGGCAACTTCTCAGAAGGATTCTGAAATTGGGGGTTCTAGGCTTCTTAAGAGGCTTAGACGTATGACGGTTCCTGCAACTCCCAAGGAATCCACATCAACAAGGAAGTACAAGAAACAGAGGGCACAGAGGCCAGTTTCAGATGATGAGGAGGAAGCAGCTAAGGAAGGGGATCAGGAATCTCTGATCTCACAAGACAAGGAATTTGCTCCAGTCACTTCTTCTCCATCAACTCCATCTCAGGAACCTGTATCTGACAAGGCTAATTCACCTTCTATATCTCTTGTTGATCCAGGCACAAGTGCTGAAATTGATATTCAGAACTTGGTTGTGCCTGAAATACTTTTCTTAGAAGCTCCAACAGCAAATAATCCTTCCACAACACCTGTTACTGATGCTGTTCAAACTCCTGAGTTATCACTAACATCTTCTCTGCATCAAGATGATGATCAGATTTTAGGTGAGCATCAGGATATGGCTGTTGATCAGCACTTAGTATCAGATCAGCAATTAGAGGATGTTGAAGCCTCCATTGCTACTCATACAGTTGTCTTATCAGAAGATACTGATTCTGTAAATTCTGATGCTGCAAATGTTGGAGATACTGGTGAAGCTGCTACAACTATAGATGCTGATGAAGCAGGTCCTTCAGGACATACTCCTCCACTGACTCTTCCTAAGTCTGAACTGCTAAAGGAGTTTGTTATCAGGGATGCACCAGTACCTTGGAGTGAAACTCCTGCAGGTCAGGAGTGGACTAAGGAATGGAACTCAGTTTCATGTGTTCCAAATGCTTTACATCTTGCTGAGCACTTGACTAAAGCTGATGAAATGCTAAATTCTGATGATTTTAAAACCCAGCTTAGAGTCACTGCATTGAGTACTAAACATCTATAAGGTCTTCATTCCAATACTCATGCAGAGCTACACAAGATACAGGAGAACTTAATTAAACAGGAACAAGTTTGGAAACTTGATAAGAAAAAGTTCTTCCAACCTACCATTGACAGGATTGCTTATATTGAGAAAACTCAAGAGAAGCAACAAGCTCAGCTTGATCAAATTCTGACAAATCAAGCTTCTCAGCAATCACAACTTACAGAAATCCAATCTTCAGTGGAATTGCTTATCTCTCTTCTACTTCCTGCTGATGCCAAAAAGGGGGAGAAAGTGATTAAGTCCAAATGCAAGGATGACAAGTCACTGAAAGGAAAGGATGATGGAAAAGATGACCAAGGAAACTCTGGAATGGGTAGTGGTCATAGTCAAGGTAGAAGGTTTACATCAAGACAAGCTAGTCACAGAACAAGTTCTGATACTGGGAAAAGAATAAGTTCTGCTGCTGGTAAAAGAATAAGTTCTGATGAACTTCTAGATCTTGATGAGGAAATGTCGAGACAGTTATTTCTTCAAGAAAATCCAGGGATGGACTTGGAAAGTTTAAAGGAAGAAGAAGCCAGACTTAAATCAGAGAAAGTCACATCTAAATCTGAAGCTTCTGGTAAAAAGTCACTTCCAAAACTGAAAGGTATTGTGATTAAAGAAAAGGCACAAACTGAAGCAACATTTGCTAGATCACAACCACAGATAGATCCAAGATCCAAGGGTAAAGAAAAGGTTGGTGAACCTATCAAGCCTTATGTACCTCCTGAGGAAGAAGAAATTACTGATGGAAAAGATAATCTTGCTCTGACTTCAAGAAAAGTTCTTAAAACAACCTCTGACATGGCTCAAGTTGTTCAGAGTCAAGAAATTGTAAGTTCTGATATTCAGAAGAAGCAAGTAACCTCTGACAGTGCTCAAGTTAACTTGATATCAGAAATTAAATCTAAAACACTCCTACCAGGATTCACTAAAGCAAAACAGACTCAATCTTTGAAGACTACTTCAAGTGGTTTTGAAGCAAGAGTAGTTACTGGAAAGGAAGCTAGAGATAAAACTGGATTGGGAAGTGCTGATGAAAGAAGAGTACACAACACTACCGATGATCAAACTTCCTTGAGTGAACCAGGTATTGGAGCAACTCCTGAAAGATTGAATCAAATAGAATCTGTACAGATGGTTTATCATACCTACTTGAAAGAATACATCATGTTGTATTTCATGACAGATGGTAGGGTTTATCATATAAGACAAAATGCCATTCCGTTGAAGTATTTTGAAGAATTGGAGCATGTATTGTTCTTACTTCAAGTGGATGACAGAATAACAGAGACTGCTGCAAACTACTTAAAGGAACAGATTCAGAGACAGAAAAGACTTTATTCTGTTAAGTCTGACAGCAGATATGTTCCAAAGTACAGAAATCACAATGGTGATATTGTTGATATGAAGCCTAATACTGCACAGATCAGAACATATCTTGGTATTAAGGGGCTTGAATTCAATCTAGAGTCTAACAAAGCTTATGTCATAAGACTAGATCGGGAGTTGGGAAAAGCAAAGATTAATGATCTCAGAGCTGCAATATTTCAAACTAGTGAAGATACTGCAGAGCTTAAAGATGTTAAACGGAGAATGATTAATGAACTCAGATATGCTGAGAAATGTTTGTTGAAGAATTATCTCAGAACAACTCCTGACATCAGAGAGATCAGAAAATGATGAAGCCAAGTCGAAGATCTACAACTGCTTAAATTCTGATGTTTATACAGATTGAAGTTGTTATCAGAAGCTGAATTGGTAAAAATTTTAAGGACTGTAAGTTGTAGTTATCTTGTCTATTTCTCATGCATTTGTACTTAATGTTTTTGACATCATCAAATATCTGTTAAACTTGTATATTTTGTTAATTTACAAGTTGGGGGAGATTGTTAGATATATTTGATAATGTCATGGCTAATATGTTTTATGTTTAGATTTCAGATCTTATTTGAACAGAACAAATCAGTACTTAACTGATCAGTACTTATACTGGAAGTCAGAACTTAAGGGATATCAGTACTTATGTCATCAGGAGATAGATATTAGAACTTAAGTGCTGAAGGACGATCAGATAAGGACAGTAGCTGATTAAAGTTAAGAAGATCAAGATAAACATAAGAAGAGGTATGCATGAAGAAGGAATTCCGTGAAGAATGGAATACTTGGAATAGAAGATATCTGATTGATATATTTTAGGAAGCAGAATTATATTCCATATCAATTAGCGAATATCTTGTAACTGTGTAGTATATAAACACAGAAATAGAGTTTACACTATAAGTGTTATCATTATCGAGAATATTATAAAATATAACTCTAGTAGCTCTCGTGATATTTTGTTCATCACTGAGAGATAACAGTTCCAGATTGTAACAGAGTTTATTGTTTAAATAAAGTTTGTTTTCTGTTACATAAGTTCTTGAAATTTGATTTGATTGTAATAAACACTGTATTCACCCCCTCTACAGTGAAAGTGTGACCTAACAAGGTATGGTAAACCATTTGTACAGATTCCAGTTGATTCAATCTTTCAGGAGTTGCTCCAATACCTGGTTCACTCAAGGAAGTTGGATCATTGGTAGTGTTATGTACTCTTCTTTCATCAGCACTTCCCAATCCAGTTTTATCCCTTGCTTCCTTTCCAGTAACTACTCTAGCTTCAAAACGACTTGCAGTAGTCTTTAAAGGTTGAGTTTGTTTTACTTTAGTGAATCTTGGTAGGAGTGTTTTTGATCTTCCTTCTGATATCAAATTAACTTGAGCTGTGTCAGAGGTTACTTGCTTCTTTTGAATATCAGAACTTTTAATTTCTTGACTCTAAACAACTTGAGCCATGTCAGAGGTTGTTTTAAGAACTTTTCTTGAAGTCAGAGCAAGATTATCTTTGTCATCGGTAATTTCTTCATCTTCAGGAGGTACATAAACTTTAACAGGTTCACCAACCTTTTCTTTACCCTTGGATCTTGGATCTATCTTTGGTTGTGATTTAGCAAATGTTGCTTCAGTTTGTGCCTTTTCTTTAATCACAATACCTTTTAGTTTTGGAAGTGACTTTTTACCAGAAGCTTCAGATTTAGATGTGGCTTTCTTTGATTTAAGTCTAGCTTCTTCTTCCTTTAAACTTTCCAAGTCCATTCCTGGATTTTCTTGAAGAAATAACTGTCTTGACATTTCTTCATCAAGATCTAGAAGTTCATCAGAATTTATTCTTTTACCAGTATCAGAACTTATCCTGTGACTTGCAATTTCAGCATTTCTTGATGAGAATTTTTTACCTTGACTATGACCTCCACCCATTCCAGAGTTTCCTTGGTCATCTTTTTCATCATCCTTTCCTTGCAGTGTCTTGTCATCCTTGCATTTGGACTTAATTACTTTCTCCCCCTTTTTGGCATCAGCAGGAAGTAGAAGAGAGATAAGCAATTCCACTGAAGATTGGATTTCAGTCAATTGTGATTGCTGAGAAGCTTGATTTTGCAGAATTTGATCAATCTGTGCTTGTTGACGATCTTGAGTCTTCTCAATATAAGCAATCCTGTCAATAGAAGGTTGAAAGAACTTTTTCTTATCAAGTTTCCAAACTTGTTCCTGCTTGATTAAGTTCTCCTGAATCTGGTGTATGTCTGCATGAGTGGTTGAATGAAGACCTTGGAGATGTTTAGTACTCAATGCAGTGACACGAAGCTGGGTTTTGAAATCATCAGAATTTAATATTTCATCAGCTTTAGTCAAGTGCTCAGTAAGATGTAACGCAGATGGAATACATGAAACTGAGTTCCATTCCTTAGTCCACTCCTGACCTGCAGGAGTTTCACTCCAAGGCACTGGTGGTTCCTCTGTAACAAACTTCTTTACTTGTTCAGACTTATAAAGAGGAATATGTCCTGAAGGACCTGCTGCATCAGTATCTGCAGTTGGAGCAGCATCACCAGTATCTCCAGCATGTGCAGCATCAGAACTTATAGAATCAGTATCATCTGATATAATAGTAGTGTGAGTAGCAATGGAGACTTCAGCATCCTCGAATTGCTGATCTGATGCTAAGTTCTGATCAACAGCCATATCCTGATGCTCACCTAAAGTCTGATCATCAGTGTCTAGATGCAGAGAAGGTGACTTAGATAATTCCGGAGTTTGAATTGCATCAGTAACAGGTGTTAGCAAAAGATTTGTTGATGTTGGAGCTTCTAAGAGAATTACTCCAGGCACACCTAAGTGCTGATCAGCATTATCAGCACTTATGCCGTGATTACCAAGAGACACAGAAGGGGAATTAGCCTTGTCAGATACTATTTCCTGAGATGGAGTGGATGGAGAAGAAGTAACTGGATCAAATTCTTTTTCTTGTGAGATCAGAGATTCCTGATCCCCTTCCTTAGCTGCTTCCTCCTCATCAGCTGAAACTGGCCTTTGCGCCCTCTGTTTCTTGTATTTCTTGTTTGATTTGGATTCTTTTGGAGTTTCAGGAACAGTCATTCGTCTAAGCCTTTTGAGAAGCTTAGAACCCCTAATATCAGAATCCTTCTGAGAAGTTGCTTTCTCAGCTTCATTTACCACAGGTTCTGAAGAAAGAATATGTTCCTCAGAATCTGATTCATCTCTCAAAGTAATCCTCCTCTTCTTCTGAGGTGTTTGAGAAATAGTCTTTGTTCTCTTTGACTTAGAAGATGTAGGCTTCACATAGGACTTGAGATATGTTCTGAGAGATGGTTGAGAGGTTTGAGGTGGCTGAGTAGAGGTGGTAGGTGCTGATGAACCAGGTTCTGATGTTTGAACATCAGGATAAAGTGCAGTGTACTTCACAGGATCATAGGTGATTAAGGCTTGTTTGACAGATAAAGGTATTAAGAGGGGTCTTAACACAGCCTTTTTATTATCAAAAGATAATAAATCAGTAAAAGCTCTCTTAGCTATTCTGAAAGATGGAATTAGATCACCAAAATTTTGGGGCTGATTACAACAAAAACTATAAATAAGCTAACAAAGAATAACAGTCATTGGAAAAGGAATGTGCACATGTAACAAGAGTGAACTGTTCAAGGACGAGTGCCATTAGTCCTAACCATAGACTATTAATCTTCCACTTCAACATATCCTAAAGTAATCTGAGACTGGTACCAAATTTTACTCACAGATAAGTCAAGTAAAGGGTTAGACTGAAAAATCAGAACTTAGACCTATACCAGAACTTAACAGTCATCAGAACATAATGTCTTAACTCGAACAAGGAATTTTTATCTTAGTAAGTTTTCATACAAGTTCTGAGTTATAGTCTTCAGAACTTAATCATCAGAACATATAACTAGAACGTGTCCTAAGTATTTGTGCAAGGTGACACAGTGACTGTTTGTCTAAAAGAACATAGACCACCACAAAAATTTCATCATTCATATGGAGTGATTTGTGTGTGCATTAAGCTAAATAACTAATAAAGAGTAAAGTCTGATTTACTTCAGTACATCTTAGAAATAAGTCATAATTAAAATTTTTCTAAAGAGCTGTCATTATCCTGAAACCTACTGATAAATGAGTTCATGCATGAGTCCACCTCAACTGTTTTTGTGCTAATTTTATGCATCTTTTTAAATTCTATTTTACAGTGGCTTCTCAGTGTAAGTGAGTTACGACTGCTTATCAGAATTTATGCTATTATCAGAGTATTTCTCCAGTAATCATAGAGTGTGAAAAGTCACCAAGAAAATATTTTGCTTTTCTAATGCATATTTACTTAATACCAGCTATGCACTTGGGTCGTCTCATTCACATTTTTACTCTAGATCTCAAAGGAGTACCTGATATTCTTCTTTGATTCTTTTTCTTCTTCTTTTGATAAGTGAGGTTTATCAGCACTTAGTACATTCAGCAGTTTTACTAGAATCAGAACTTAACAGATGAGTAGCATTTATTCTAATTTGTGACTTAGTAATAAGATGAATAAAGTAAACTAAACTAAGCTCAAGTATCAGAATTTACTTGTGTCATTAGATTTCCACAGAAATAATTACTTCTTTCATGGGATCATTTGTTTATTGAAGACTAGTAGGTCAGTATCTAACACAATTATCCTCATAGGATTGAATGATTACTTAAACAGATATATCACTTATTAGAGTTAAGAGATATATATCAGACAACAGTCAGTACTTAAAAACATTTATCAATTAAGCACAGAATACACAAAGAGATTAATTCTGTAAATACTGATCATAAAGTCTGATAACATAGAACAAGTTTAAGCAGATTTAGAGAAAGAACCTGAAATCATTCCAAGTTCATTTACCAATCTTGTAAAGGTAGCTTCACACAGTGGTTTTGTGAAGATATCTGCTACTTGTTGATCTGTGGGAACAAAATGCAATTCCACTGTACCTTCATCCACATGTTCCCTGATGAAATGGTACCTGATGCTGATGTGTTTTGTCATAGAGTGTTGAACTGGATTACCTGTCATAGCAATAGCACTTTGATTATCACAGTAAATAGGGATTTTGAAATATGTTAACCCATAATCCAGTAACTGATTCTTCATCCAAAGAATCTGTGCACAGCAGCTTCCTGCAGCAATATACTCTGCTTCTGCAGTTGATGTGGAAATTGACTTTTGTTTCTTGCTATACCAAGAAACCAATCTGCCTCCAAGAAATTGGCAGCTTCCACTTGTGCTTTTCCTGTCTATTTTGCAACCTGCAAAATCTGCATCTGAGTAACCTATTAATTTAAAATCTAATTCTCTAGGATACCATAGTCCTAGATCAGCTGCTCCTTTAAGATACTTAAAGATTCTTTTTACAGCTGTTAAGTGAGGTTCTCTTGGATCTGCTTGAAATCTTGCACAAAGACAGGTAGCAAACATGATATCTGGTCTACTAGCAGTTAGATAGAGAAGTGAGCCAATCATACCTCTGTAATCAGTAATATCTACTGAATTACCAGTATTCTTATCCAGTTTTGTTGCAGTGGCCATGGGAGTGGATGCACTTGAACAGTCTTGCATTCCAAATTTCTTCAGCAAGTTTCTGGTGTACTTAGATTGACAAATAAAAGTGCCTTCTTCACTCTGCTTGACTTGAAGGCCCAGAAAATAACTAAGTTCTCCCATCATACTCATCTGATATCTTGACTGCATTAGTTTGGTAAACTTTTTGCAAAGTTTGTCATTTGGAGACCCAAAAATGATATCATCAACATAAATTTGGACCAAAAGTAAGTCCTTGCCATGGTTGAGATAGAACAGTGTTTTGTCAATAGTTCCTCTGTTGAATCCACTTTCCAGAAGAAACTGAGCTAAAGTCTCATACCATGCTCTAGGAGCTTGCTTAAGTCCATAAAGTGCTTTATCAAGCCTGTAGACATAATCTGAATGTTTGGAATCTACAAAGCCTGGAGGTTGTTCAACATATACTTCCTCCTTCAAATTTCCATTGAGAAAAGCACTTTTCACATCCATTTAAAAGACAGTAAACTTTTTGTGAGCAGCATAAGCCATGAATATCCTTATGGCTTCTAACCTAGCAACTGGTGCAAATGTTTCATCATAGTCAATTCCTTCCTGTTGAGAATATCCTTTTGCAACCAGCCTTGCCTTGTTCCTTGTAATTATGCCATCACTATCAGTTTTATTTCTGAATACCCATTTTGTACCAACAACAGATCTATTCTTAGGTCTTGGCACTAAGGTCCAGACTTTGTTTCTTTCAAATTCATTTAACTCTTCCTGCATTGCTTGCACCCAATCAGCATCTTGAAGAGCTTCTTCCACTTTCTTTGGCTCAGACTGAGAGAGAAAAGAATTGTAAAGACATTCATTAGAAGTACCTGTTCTAGTTCTGACACCTGCATCAGGATTTCCAATTATCAAATCAGGTGTATGTGATTTTGTCCACTTCCTTGCAGATGGAAGGTTTTCTCTAGAACTGGATGCTCCCCCATGATTCATGCTGTCTTCGTTTTCATTTTCTGATGCTCCCCCTGAAACTATGCTCTCTGAGTTGGATCCTTCAGTATTTAGATTTTCAGCACTGTCAGTAATTGGCTTATCAGAACTTGACGAATCAGAACTTGAAGAGCTAGTTGTGTGTTCTGATGATTCTTGAGATGTGATAATATCTTGAGTATGCTCCCCCTGCATTGGTGCATCTTCCTTTGACGAAGTCACCACAGTTTCAATAACATCAGAGTTTAATCTATCAGAGTTTACAGTATCATGACTTAGACTGTCAGGACTTAAGGTATCAGAATATGAATCTTCATTTTCAAATCTCAGCTGATCATGATCAATGCAATCTTCAAGTCCAGTGATCTTCTTGTCATCAAAAGAGACATTGATAGATTCCATGACCACTTTTGTTCTCAAATTATAGACTCTGAAGGCTTTTGTGGAAAGTGGATATCCAACAAATATTCCCTCATCAGCTTTTAGATCAAACTTGGATAGCTGTTCAGGATGAGTCTTGAGAACAAAACACTTACATCCAAATACATGAAAGTATTTCAGATTTGGCTTCTTGTTCTTCACCATCTCATATGGTGTTTTTCCCTGCTTGTTAATGAGGGTTGCATTTTGAGTAAAACAAGCAGTCGGCACAGCTTCAGCCCAGAAATAGGTTGGAAGCTTTGCTTCTTCAAGCATTGTTCGTGCAGCTTCAATGAGAGTTCTATTCTTCCTTTCAACAACTCCATTTTGCTGTGGAGTTCCAGGAGCAGAAAATTCCTGCTTTATTCCATGATTTTTGCAGAACTCTTCCATTATCAGATTCTTGAATTCAGTGCCATTATCACTCCTCAAAATTTTCACAGAATCTTTGATCAATTTATCCAGATGTTTGACATGATCAATCAGGATAGATGCAGTTTCACTTTTTGTGTGCAAGAAATATACCCATGTGTATCTGGTGAACTCATCTACTATGACCAATGCATATTTCTTCTTTGCAATAGACATGACATTCACTGGACCAAATAGATCAACATGAAGTTGATAATAAGGCTCAAGAATTGATGATTCAGTCTTGCTCTTGAATGAAGATTTTCTTTGTTTGGCCTTCTGACATGAGTCACAAAGACCATCAGGAGCAAACACTGATTTTGGCAGTCCTCTCACAAGATCTTTCTTGATCAGTTCATTTATCTTGTTGAAGTTTAAATGAGAGAGTTTCTTGTGCCAATTCCAGCTTTCTTCAATTGAGGCTCTACTTATCAAACAGATTGCAGAACCATCAGAACTTGTTGAAAGCTTAGCTTCATAAATGTTACCACGCCTGAATCCCTTCAGAACAACTTTTCCTTTTGATTTACTAACTATTTCACAATGTTCTGCAAAGAAATCAACATGATAACCTCTGTCACAAATTTGACTTATACTCAGTAAGTTGTGTTTAAGTCCTGAGACCAGAGCTACATTTTTAATGATGACATTCCCAAGATTGATATTGCCATATCCCAAGGTTTTTCCAATGTTGCCATCTCCATAAGAAACACTTGGGCCAGCTTTCTTCACAAAGTCTGATAGCAGGGCCTTATTTCCAGTCATATGTCCTGAACATCCACTGTCCAGAACTAAAATATTTTTCCTGTTGCCCTGCAATCAAAAAGACCACTAATTATTAGTTTTAAGGACCCAGACTTGCTTGGATCCTTTGGCCTTTTTAGGTTTGTTAACATTTGCAGCGGATTTAGCATCAGATTTTATGTTAACAGTTTTCTTATCAGAACTTATACTACCAGACTTTGTATCAGAACTTACACTAGAAGGAACAACAGAAACTTTCTTTAAAGAAGGTTTTATTTGATAATAATCATAGTACAAACTATGATATTTCTTACAAGTATAAATGGAATGCCATAAACTACCACAATGAAAACAAGGATTTTGTGGTTTGTATCTAACAGATTGACTCTTAACTCCTGATTTTGAAGATAAGGAGTTAATATTCTTATTCTTCCTGCAAAAAGAAGCCAGATGGTTAGAACTTCCATAGTTATGACATGCTTTCCTAGGAGCATCAGGAACAGATTTATAGTTATTGCTTTTATTCACACCTTCCTTTCCATTCCTGTTTTTCCTAGGTGATTTTACCTTGTTTGCATTCTTAACATCTTTCAGCTTATGCTTAAGCTGCTTCTTTGTCATTAAGCCTATGTTAACTTCAGCTGTCTTTTCCTGTTTTAGTTTGTCAGAAGCTAATTCCTTTTTAACTTCTGATTTCTCATTTTCAGATTTTTCAGTTACAAACTTAACAGGTTTTAACTTCGGCTTTTGCTTATCAACAGGCTTAATTTCTACAGTTCCTTTTTCATTTTTATTTTCTCCATAACCTAAGCCCTCTTTCCAGTTTCCACTGCTCAGCAAATTTTGAGTTGTTTTGCCAGAGTTAGTCCAAGTCCTAATAATCTCTCTCTCCTTTTCTAACTCAGTTTTTAGAGATTCATTCATTTTTAGCACTTCATCCCTAACATAAAAAGCATCATCTCTATCCTTCTGAGTTTGATGGAACATGACTAACTCTTTTTCTAAGAAATCGTTTCTTTTCCTAAAAGCAAGATTTTCAGAAGTTAATCTTTCACATGTTAAAGTTTGATCTCTATAACTAACAAACATGGTTTTAAGATATCTTCTCAACTCATTAATATCATCAGTATGAAAAGCATAAGTAGTCTGAGGTACCTTTGTTTCAGCAGCTTCAGAACTGCTCTCAGAACTTGATTTATCAGCATTTACCATCAATGCATAGTTCTCCTCACTTTCAGAGTCTAAGGTGTCTGTCCAGCTTTTTTGCTTTGTGACAAGAGCTTTGCCTTTGTCACTCTTGGTCTTCTTGCAATCAGGAGATATGTGGCCTTTCTCACCACAATTATAACATTTAACATTGGTGTAATCTCCTCTGTCAGACTTTCCTCCTCTTCCTTCAGATCTTCTGAAATTCTTCTTATCAGAACTTATGCCTTTCCTGGAAAACTTCTTTCCCTTTCTGAACTTTCTGTATGCAATCTTTGTGATTCCTTTCACCATAAGAGCACACAGCTTCATCATCTCCTCATCAGCATCAGTCTCAGGCAAGCTTTCAGAATCTGAGTCATCATCACTCTCAGAACTTGATGACTCAGTATCAGACTTTATGAAAAGAGCTTTACCCTTGTCTTTCTTTGAGGAAGGTGCTTTGGGGGATTCCTCTTCAGCCTTGAGAGCAACTGTCCTTGACTTTCCTCCTTTCCTCTTGCTTCTTTGTTCCATCTCAAGTTCATGAGTCTTGAGCATTCCATAGATTTTATCAAGAGTTGTTTCATCAAGATTGTAGTTGTCTCTTATTGTTATTGCCTTCAAATCCCAACATTCAGGAAGAGCTAACAGGAATTTTAGGTTGGTATCTTCAAGATCATACTCTTTATCAACCAATGACAAATCATTCAAAAGTTTGACAAATCTATCATATAAATCATTCAATGACTCATTAGATTTTGAGTCAAAATGTTCATACTCTTGAGTGAGTATAGTCTTCCTGTTTTTCTTAACTGTTTCAGTTCCTTGACACCTTGTCTCCAGTGCATCCCATATCTCCTTGGCAGTCTTGCAGTTTATTACCCTGTTTGACATTACATTATCAATGGCACTATGCAGTAAGTGTCGCACCTTGGCATCCTTAGCAATAGATGCTATATCTTCAGCAGTGTAATCACTCTTTTCCTTTGGTACAGTCATTGCTGCTTCACCTGCAACTACAACAGCGAGCTTGGTAGGTTTGTGAGGCCCTTCCTTGATTCTATCAAGATATTCTGGATCTGTTGCTTCCAGAAACATGGTCATCCTTACCTTCCATATGGGATATTCAGATGGTCTCAATATGGGAACTCTAATAGTCTCATATCGACTCTGAATTGATGTCTTTGATGATTCCTCAGTTTTGGTAGGCTTAGTTGGAGTTTCTGTGTCAGACATGATTGTGTTTGGATCTTTAACTGTATGTGTGTTTACAGAAGGCTCTGATACCAATTGTTAGGTCACACTATCACTGTAGAGGGGGTGAATACAGTGTTTATTACAATCAAATCGAACTTCAAGAACTTAAATAACAGAAAACAAACTTTATTGAAACAATAAACTCTGTTACAATCTGGAACTGTTATCTCTCAGTGATGAACAAAATATCACGAGAGCTGCTAGGGTTAAGTTAATAATATTCTCGATTATACTAACACTTTTAGTGTAAACCCTATGTCTGTGTTTATATATTACACAGTTACAAGATAATCGCTAATTGATATGGAATATAATTCTGCTTCCTAATATATATCAATCAGATATCTTTTCTTCCAAGTATTCCATTCTTTATGGAATTCCTTCTTCATGCATATCTCTTCTTATGTTTATCTTGATCTTTTTAACTTTAATCAGCTGCTGTCCTTATCCGATCGTCCTTCAGCACTTAAGTTCTGATATCTATCTCCTGATGCTTATCTCCTGATGACATAAGTACTGATATCTCTTAAGTCCTGATGTCCAGTATAAGTACTGATCAGTTAAGTACTGATTTGTCCTGTTCAAATAAGATCTGAAATCTAAATATAAAACATATTAGCCATGACATTATCAAATATATCTAACATCAACCAATTTATGTAGATGACATGCTTGTGGATCAAATTAAAGGCCTTGCACATATAGCTCAATAATTGTTGATATCTGTTAGATTACCAAGCCATCTTACTATCTTACAAGGAATATGTTAAAGATAAACAAGCAAAGATAATATATGAAGCTCAATATGATGGCATTATTAATGCATGGCTCTCAAAAACTTTCAGTATTGACATGAAAGAGGCCTTGTCAAGGTTCAGGGAGAAGAATGTCACCATTCTAGGTAGCAATGCTAAGGTGCTTACTCCTCAGGAAGTGTATGATGCTATCACAGAGGTCTACAAAGCACAAATCAAAGCTTTCAAATATGTTGGAAAAGCACTTAAAAAGACTTTGTATGGTCATCAAGATATCATTAAAAACATGTTAAGAACAAAAATAGATGAACTTCAACCACAACAGCTAGAAATTAAGCAAAAACTCAGCAAATTCTCTGATAAACTGGCCACTTTCAATCTCTTAAATGTTGAAGTCAGCATCAAACAACTAAGGGAATCTTTTCTGGATTTGCACACTATTCTGCAGAATCAAATTTCTCAGAATAATGACACAAATTCAAGCTAGGTATGAACCTTCTGCTTTGATGACTGAGGAAGTAAGAAGAGTGGTCCAGGAAAACATTGGTGATAAAGTCTCATTCAGTTCAACCTCTACATACTCAACTCCCCAAATCCAAATCCTTCAAAATCAGATCAATGAATTTCAAACATTCAACACAACTCTTGTCTATCAAGTCAACCATCTCACTGCACAAGTTCAAAGTCAACAAAATGACATAAAAACCCTGATAAACTCCCAGAGCTACTTTCAAATGCATATAAATATGTCACTGGGAGCTATCACGGAGGCTTTGAAAATTACACCTCAAGAAATAATGCAAAATGTAAGGACTCAAATCTCTAGACACCATGTTCATCCTGCTAACAAGCCTAAGTAGGATAAGTAGAGAGAGCCCAAGCTATAAGCTGAAAATCTAAAAGAGGTTGGTATGGAAGAGAGGCTCAAGATGGCAGCTCGAGGACCTTGCTTGGACAAGGAATTTGGTGAACTTTTAGAGTGCCTGTGGGTTTCAGTGAACTAGAATCACTACTCTGATAAAAAAGCTATAGACATAAACATAAATTTCTTAAGGGTGTGATTAGTCACCAAGGACATGCTAATGGAAATGAGAGTTGTGGTCAACATCAATAATGCTGGGGTTGACAGGTATATGCAGGTCTCCTTAGTAATTCTTAAATCTAGAAGAGCCTTAGAACTAGACATCTTCATCAATAAAGTCAAGGTGATGATTCCATAAGACACTCTCTTGCTAAGAGAACTTAAATCAGGACAGGAAGGAGCCTTTCCTGAAGCCTACCTTATACCTAGCAAGGGAGTGGCTAATATTTGCCTAACCACCAAAAAATGCAGACACTTCCTCATTCTAAAGCACTATGTGATGGCAAAAAAAAGACTAATCATGACACTGAAGACAGAGTTGAATCTCAAAAGAAATAAATCTATGAAGGATGTTAAAGTGATCAAGATTCTGAGAAGGTATATTAATAATGCTGAGAGCACCCTTTTAAAGACTACTATCTATACTCAAGATGAGGACAATGATGATGATGAGCAAAAGAAAGATGAACATAATTTTTTTGGTCAAATCCTAGTTACTCTAGAAAAAGCAGTGGGAGTAGCAAGAATGTTAAGAAAGGGAGTGATAAATGTGATGAGAAGAAGGGGAAATAAGGATGGAGAAAAGAAGGGGAATGATAAAGATGGGAAGGACACCAGAAAGACACATGTAAACCAAATATCTCAAACTCAAAAAAGCCTAAACCAAATCCATAGTCAATCAAAAACTCTAAATACTCAAACCCTCATGCCTAAACACTTTCACAAACTCACAGTCAACTCTCTACTCAAAACACCTTTCCTAGCCAATCAAACCACATTGAAAAAACTAGTCAAACTTCCATCATACAAGCCACCAGTCAAAACACACTTCAATTCTGTTGGAAGAAAACCAAAGAAAAATAAAGTTGAAATAGGTGCTTTGTGGAATTGCTATAATTAAGATCACTTTTTATCAATCTCAAAAGAATTTTCAGAAGATGACTATAATAATCAACAAGTTGAAGTCATATGTAAAGTCACTATGGTGGGAGAGGTGAGAATCCATTTCAAGAATGCATTCAACATATTCAAGAAAAAAGTAATGGAGAACTTCTCAACATTGGAGCTTGAAAGGGTGATAAGTTTGATGACTGAGAATGATAAATTCACAAGAATGAGGATGGTTCAACTATCTGATATGTTGGTCAACAGAAATGAGAAAAGGGCAAGAGAGAAGGTGAAAATGGAAGAGAGAGCTATCAGGAAGGCTGAAGAGTTAGACATATTAGAAAGAAGATCAAATAATCTCAAGGCTAGAGAATTAAGCAGGGTTTCTGAAAATGGTGTGTTCCTAAATATTAGAACTCACACACTATCAAGGTACAAGTTGAGCATCTTGGAAGTTACTCACTAGAAGAATGGATGAAGTTTCTAGAAGCACTAAGAGGAACTGAGATCATTGAAGAACTTGAATATGTTGTTAGACTAAAGGACTTGATTAGATCTCAGTCAGGATATGAAAACTTCAGTTAGTTCTGTGACTAAATTTCTTTGTAACAGCTAAATGACATTTATGTTTAAAAGAATGTACTTTTTATATATGTGTTGTTTTTCATTTTTAGCTTGTGATTAATCTTGTTATCAGGCATAAATTTATGAAAAATGATCTTCTCACAAATTGGGGGAGATTACTGTGTAGGGAATACCATCTGTAATGGTATTCCTTGAGTTTGTAAGAATGTTGAAGAAGATTATACTGGAGTATTTTTCCATAAACAGTAACAAGCTAGGAATAAATCTCTGGAAGAAAATCAAGCCCGATCATGCCTCATAAAGAAGATATATAGCTTGATGAAGACTAATATTGTAGATTGAAAAATAAGTCAAATATCGAGAAGCCATAGATCACGAGAATGTCGATAAGTATATTGAGAACTACTCAAGCTTATCAAAAAGCCATTTTTCTTGTAGAGAAGTCATCTCACTTATAGATAAATCACATTGCCTATCGACAAGTCAAAACGCATATAGAGATATGGGGATGGCGACAAGTCATTTATACATGTAAAGAAGTGAAGATGTCAACAAGTCATTTATACATATAGAGAAGTGGAGATGTCAAGAAGTCATTTACACATGTAGAGAAATGGAGATATCGACAAGTCATTCTACGTCGCAATACATACATCTCTATACACTTTGGAGATCTTGATAACAACTTTAATTATAAAATATAACTATCATGAAGATTCAGAGTTATCATTCAACAAACCATTTTATCATTTAAATGGAAAGTCTAGAAATGCAGCTTGAAGAGTGCAATATCAAGGGCCAAGATGAACTGGACAAAGTAGTGTAACAGACCTGGAAGATTGTATGCAGATATGCAGCACTTGAAATAGAAATAGACAAAATAGTTTTGAAAGTTATGTTATTCTAGTTTACTGCAATCTATGTAAACAGTTCATGCTGGTCTATAAAGCATGTCACGGGTCCTTTGTTCAGTTGTAACAAACAGACTAATTTTTTTTGTATTCTCTCAAGAAGTAGCTGAGCTTTTCAATATCAAAAACTTCGATTTGTAGCACAACATATTTGATTTTTAATAAAAGATCAAGTAAGTTTTGATAATTTTCTTTCTAAGTCTTTTACAGTTAATAGATTATCACTACAAATTACTCAGCTTGTTGAGTTTTAGTAAGCTAAAATACTTAACTTGATTTACTTGAAAACAAATTACAAAGTTTTTAAGTAAAAATCAAGAAATACACATTCACCTCCTTTCGTGTGCATTTCATACCTAACAACTAACAATCAACAACAAAATTATGGAAAGGAGGTTGAATACAATTCTTTAAAAACTTAAAATGTTTAGTGTAACGCCCTCCAGACCCGGGGTATAAGTCTGGGGGTTACTAGCTAATCACCAAACCTGTACAATCTGATTAACAATTAATAAAGAAATATAACTAAACCCCTTTAACACTAACCATGAACTTTTTAGGTTGAAGTATAAAAACAAGAACCACTAACTACTTTATTACAAACCAAATTTAAATTCTCATAAACTCTTTATTACAACCCATTGTCTACTTCATTTTAAACTAAGTTCAACTTTTATTCAAACACACACACACTATCTATCAACACTCCACCTGTTCGGGCAACTCAAAGCTTTCTTCCTGGATTGGGATCAACACCTTGGGTATGAGAGGATCCCGAGGCTTGACCCGCTTCTTTATCACTCGAGTCCTGATGTGTTTCATATTCCTTCTTAACTGAAAATAATAAGGTGAATAACAACAAAAAGGGTGAGCCAAAAATTGCTCAACAAGTCCATAAAATATAAACAGTGTTAAAGTATTTTAAATGAATCCGTAATCCCGGGTATATCTACAAAGATATAACCCCCACAAGAATAGAAAGAAGGCCATTACTGGCGAGTACAAATGAACTAAACTGGACTCAAGTTCGCATCTATATTCTGCTGATCAGTCAGAATATAATGCAGATCTATATCTCAATATATAGATCCAGTCGGGTATCCAGGCACTACGGCCCATGTCGAGGCACCAGTCATATCCCGGTCCTCAGGATTAAGACACACTTAATCCCAAAAATATCATTATCCGGTTCATCGCTTAGCAACCGGAATAATCGGTATGCTTTGATATATTCTAAACACCAGAATATATCAATCTCAATGTATCACCAATGAAATATGAACAAAGGAATAGCAAGTGTGTATCAATGAGTAAGAACAAGAATCAAAAGAGTGCAACAGTGATAAACATCTGAAGAAATGTCACTATTCTGAAAATAGAATAGGGGAAAAAACTTGCCTTCTGCGCGACTCACTGCAATTAGATTACTTTCGTCTATCACCTACTCGACCTACCTTGCTGGCTTAGCTTATGTTAGTAAAATAGACTGGTTAAGTCATTTTGTACTTCAATTGCATCTTGAATCGACTTCACACCGTTCCTAACACCTACCCATGCGCTTATGACTGACTCATGTATTACTTATTAGCAATTAAGACTCAATTAACCACATAATACACATAAGCACATAATCATTTTTATAGTTAAAATAATTTTTAGAACCAAAATCGACTCGCTGATCGCTCAACTGATCGTTATCTGACTCGTTTCTCATTTTTCCGGAATTTTTCGGACTCGTCTCGGCACGCATTTCGACTGATAATCAAACAAGTAACAAAATCAACTAATTTCTAGAAGAAATTAAGCTTTAATATTATTTTTAATGAAAAGAATTCATTTTTCTGAGTCAACAGACTTTCGTGTTACTCGAATCGGACTAACGGTTTAAATATTATCAATTAAACACTGATAATTCAATTTATTATTTATTATAAATAATTATTACCAATTTTTAAAACTCAAAAATAATTTTAAAGTCATTATTTAAGATAAATCAGAAGTAAACATGATTTTTCTATAATTTTTGGAATTAAAATAAATTTATTATGATTTATTTGAAATTATTTGATTACTTATCAAAATAACTAATCATTTTTAAATAATTAATAAATAGTTAATAAATAATAAATAAATAATAAATAATTAAGAAAATAATTTAATCTGATTTTTAGAAAATAATTCATAATTATTTATAATATAAATCAATTAATTAAATAATTAATTAATCAATTTATAAAATAAATAAATCTGATTTTTAAAATAAATAAAAAAAAATTAAAATTAAAATCCCAGAAACATATGTCAGAAAACAATTCCTCACAAAATTAGATCAAACCCGGGTTGCAAATCGGGTTGCAACCGGGTCACCAAGAACATCCCGGGTCGGGGATGAACTCACCGGAAAATTTCCAGATTCCGGTGGGTTTCCTGGACACCGGCGACTCTGTTCCTGGCCAAACGGACACCGTTTGGTACCGTTTTTGATCCCAAATCATTCCAAATTACTCCCCCAATCTGTTTCAGGCCAAAATCGACCAAAAACATCCCTGCAACAATTTCTCCGATCAAAACCGACTTCAACTCCGGCCAAAAACCCATCTTTTGATTCTGTAAACCAAACTCAACGTTCTATAGTGGAAATTAAAGCTATGAACACATACAATCAAAGCCCTAAACTTTCAGGAACCAAAGATTCACAGAAATCATCGAGTTGTGTTTTGAAAATCTAACATAAACCCTAGAAATCGTGAATCACTATAGAGATATCGTTCGATCAATTAAACACCATAAATCAACTGTAAATCATCTAACAAAGCTATATCAATCATCAAAACATCAAAATAGCCCTGAAATCAAAAAGTCCTAATTCGAATATAAACCCTAGAATTTGCAAATCAAAAACTACGAATTAAAACATGAAATTGATGTTAAAAATGGAAAGAACGGATCAAAATCTTCGATTTGGATACTCGAACTGCTTGATTTGGTACTGTAATCTGCTCAAAATCACGGCTTGAATTCTCGACCCGACCCTGTTCTTCCCGACCCGAATTACAGAGAATTTTTGTATTTTTCTGAATTTCACTGATTTATTAATTATAATTAATTAATAATTAGGCTATTTATAGTAGTAAAATTAATACTCCTAAATAAAATTAAGGGGCTAATTATACATCAAATAAAAATATTTGATCCTAATTTTTATAATTTTTGAGTTTTAAAATTTAATTTATAAATATTTTATAAATGCAATATATATGCCAAAATTTCCCAAAAATTGTGAATATTACAAAAATGCAAAGAAATAATATAAATGAAAGTCCTATAATTTTATAAAAATAAAAATGTGATTTTTGTGGGGGTTTTAACACCCAATGGGGCCCGGAAAAGTCATTTTTATAAAAGGAGAAAATTTATAAAATATCTAGATGTTCAGAATAATGCGATGGTAAAGGCCGTTTGATGAAAAATAAGGCCCATTATTTTATTTAAAATAATGGCTTTAAAATCATGGTTTGGGTCGTAAAACGTTTGAAATGAAAGCGATGAATGCAAAATAAGACATCTGAAAAATACCTTAAAAATACAGAAATGACACAGGAAGCACATAACACGTAACAGTTAGGGTTTAACAGATAATCACACCTAAATGACACATTAACACACCTTATTTATTATAAATATGATATAATACAGACGTATGTTTCCCAGACGTTACATCCTTCCCCCCTTAATAGGATTCTGTCCTCAGAATCTTTTATGAAAATAAATGAGGGTATTTCTCTAACATCTCGCTCTCAAGTTCCCAGGTTGATTCTTCAACCATAGGGTTTCTGCACAACACTCGCACTAAATATACAGACTTATTTCTCAACACTTTCTTTCGCCGATCTAAAATTCTTACCGGCTGTTCTACAAAAGACAAATCAGGTTGGATATCTATCGGTTCATACTCTATTACATGCCTAGAATCAGGATTATATCGCTTAAGCATTGACACGTGAAACACATTGTGAATATGCTGCATATGAGGCGGTAAGGCTAATTCGTACGCAACTTTTCCCACTTTCTACAAAATTTCAAACGGTCCGACGTATCATGGTTTCAATTTACCCTTATTGCCAAATCTGGTCAATCCTTTCCATGGCGATATTTTGAGTAATACGTTTTCTCCTTCCTGATAGTCTATATCCTTCCTTGCTTGGTCTGCATTTTTGCGTTGCCTGTTTTGTGTTGCATCGAGTCATTTTCGAATAAGTTCAATCTTTTCTTTAGTCTGTTGGATTAATTCTGGACCCAAAATCTTACGTTCTCCAACTTCATCCCAATATACTGGTGATCTGCATTTCCTTCCGTATAATGCTTCATATGGTGGTATTCCAATGCTGGCATGGTAGCTGTTATTGTAAGAAAATTCTACCAAAGGTAAATGCTCATCCCAACTGCCTTCAAAATCAATCGCACAAACTCGTAGCATGTCTTCAATGGTTTAGATAGTTCTTTCACTTTGCCCATCGGTTTGCGGATGATAAGCGGTACTCATGTTTAATTTTGTTCCGAGACACTCTTGAAATTGTCTCCAAAATCTTGAGTTGAAACGAGGATCTCAATCAGACACGATAGATATCGGATTTCCATGTCGCATCACAATTTCCTTGAGATACATGTGCACTAGCTTGTCGATGAAAATCTTTCGTTAATTAGTAGAAAATGTGCCGACTTCGTGAGTCTATCAATGATTACCCATATCGCATCATGATTTGCCCTAGTCCTCGGTAATCCTACCACAAAATCCATCGCTAGATGTTCCCATTTCCATTCTGGAATGTCTAACGGTTGTAATAATCCGCTCGGACGTTGATGTTCCGCTTTGACTCGCTGGCATGTGTAGCATTTACTCACCCATTCTGCTATTTCCTTCTTCATATTCGGGCACCAAAAATTTTCCTTCAGATCGCAATACATTTTTGTGCTTCCTGGATGAATGGAATACTTCGAATTGTGCGCATTTCGTAATATTTCTTCTTTTAATTCTACCACGTTAGGAATCCAGATTCTCGATGCAAAGCGTAGAATTTCTTCATTATCCTTCTGAGTTGTAATCTCTTCTCCCGTTAGGTCGTCATCTTGACTCATCACTTCTTCTTGACAGCGGCGAATCTTCTCTAGCAACTCCGGTTGGAAAGTCATAGCGTAGATAGTTTCTACAGATTCATTGGGAATACGAATCTCGATATCCAATTTGTTGAATTTCTTGGCTAATTTTTCGCATGAAGTTAACCAATTCAATCTTTCTTTCCTGCTTAGAGCATCTGCCACAACATTTGCTTTTCCTGGATGATAGCTGATCGTAACATCGTAATCTTTAATCAATTCCAGCCATCGACGTTGACGCATGTTCAGTTCCTTTTGCGTGAAGATATACTTCAGACTTTTATGATCTATGTAGATTTCGCATTTTTCACCGTAGATATAATGTCTCCAAAGTTTCAACGCAAATACGATCGCTGCTAATTCCAGGTCATGAGTGGGATATTTCTGTTCATGAGGTTTAAGCTGTCTCGAAGTATATGCGATGACGTTACCGTGCTGCATCAATACACATCCTAGTCCGCGATACGAAGCGTCGCTGTAAATGACGAAATTCCCTTGCTCGTCTGGCAATACTAGTACCGGTGCGGTTACTAACCGATTCTTCAATTCTTGGAAACTTTCTTCACATTTATCATTCCATACGAACTTTTCACTTTTTTGAGTTAACTTGGTCAACGGCATTGCTATTTTCGCAAAATCCTTGACAAATCCACGATAATATCCTGCCAATCCCAAGAAACTTCAAACTTCTGTCGGTGTCTTTGGTCTTTCCCAATTTAACACAGCTTCAATCTTTGCTGGATCGACTTGGATGCCTTCTCTACTGATGATAGGTCCTAGAAATTGTACTTTCCTTAACCAGAATTCACATTTTGAGAATTTGGCATACAATTGCTCTTTCCTCAGAATTTTCAAAGCTATCCTCAAATGTTCTACATGCTCTTCTTCTGTTCTTGAGTAAATCAAGATGTCATCAATAAATACAATCACAAATTTGTCCAAGTATCTCTTGAATACTCTGTTCATCAGGTCCATGAATGCTGCTGGCGCATTGGTTAAACCGAATGCCATTACCAGAAACTTGTAATGCCCATATCTCATACGAAACGCAGTTTTGGGAATATCTTCGGCTTTAATCTTCAATTGATGATAGTCTAATCGCAAATCTATCTTCGAAAACCATGCGGCTCCTTTTAGCTGATCGAACAAGTCGTCAATTCTCGGTAAAGGATACTTGTTCTTGATAGTGAGTTTATTCAAGTCCCGGTAGTCGATGCATAATCGCATGCTGCCGTCCTTCTTCTTTACGAACAACACCGGTGCATCCCATGGGGATACACTAGGTCTTATAATGCCTCAGTCTAGCAGATCTTGCAGTTGCGTTGATAATTCTTTCATCTCGACTGAGGCCATTCGATATGGAGCTTTCGAAACTGATTCTGTGCCTGGTGCTAGATCAATCGTAAACTCGATTTCTTGATCTGGCGGTAACCCTGGAAGCTCGTCTGGAAAGACGACCGAAAATTCACACACAACTGGAATATCTTCTTTCTTAGGACTTCCTTTCTCGGTATCTAACACGTAAGCTATGTACACCTCACAACCTTGTCGAAGCAATCGTTTAGTCTGCATTACGGTGAGAAATTTCTTCCGCTGTTTTTCGCCCTTGAATATTACCGTTGCATTTTCCGCAGTTCGCAGTTTGACTTTCTTATTCGCGTAATCTATCTGAGCATTATGACAAGCTAACCAATCCATTCCCAAAATGACATTGAACTCTCCTAGCTTAAAAGGAATCAGATCTACCGAAAAATGATGTCCGGCTATTTCTACATCACACGCATGACATACTCGATCTACTGGAACTTGGTCGTCATTCGCTAATTTTATAATTAACGTCTCGCCCAACCATTCGATTTCACAATGTAACTTATCAAGAAATTCTTCAGAAATAAATGAACGGGTAGCTCCATAATCAATTAATACTTTTGAACTTACGGAATTCACCAAAAGCGTACCTGCAATAACACTCGGACTCTGCACTGCTTCTTTCATTGTCATGTTAAAAGTCCTTGCTTTGGGTTGATTAGGCGGCGGCGGAGGTAATGCCAACACTCTTGGAATACTGGCTGCCATAGTTGGTCCTTTGCAATTTCTAGCGATATGCCCTTTCTTTCCACACTGGAAGCAAGTAATTTCTGCTATCTTTCCCGTTGGACATTAGTTAAAATAATGCCCTTTCTGCTTACATCGATAACACGTTACATCCCTTTTAATACATACACAGGTATGCTTTCGATTACATGTCTTGCAGTACGACACTGGAACTCTGACCATTCCCTGCTGACTGGAGGCTTGGAAACGATTACCTGCTTTCTGTGGACCTTTTCCTATCCTTTTAAAATTCAAATTTTCTCGGGCTTGAAATCCCGGCTTTCTACTGGAGCGGTCTTGGAAACTTCCCTGTCCTTTGTCTTGCTGAGATCTTTCACTTTCCCCTTCAATAATCAAAGCTTTCTGGACTACGACGGTATACGTTGTTAATTCAAAAACTGCAACTTGGCCACAAATCCATGGTCGTAATCCTTCTTGAAATCTTTGAACTAGCTTCTCTTCAGTATCAACCTGTTCTGGAGCAAACCTAGCCAACTCAGTAAATTTGGCTTCATACTCTGCCACAGACATATTTCCCTGCTTCAGTTATAAAAACTTAATCTGCATTTGGTTCTTCACATAGCGAGGAAAATGCTTTTCTAAAAACAATTCTTTAAACCTATCCCACGCAATAACCTCTTCACCCTCTAAATCCTTTTTAGATTCCCACCAATAATTTGCCTCTCCTTTCAACAAGTAACTAGCAAAATCAGTCTTCTGGTTCTCACCTATCTTTACTAGTGCAAACGCTTTCTCTATTTCTTTCAACCAGGTGGTAGCTTTAATAGGATCAGTAGACCCTTCAAATTCTGGAGGTTTAACTGACTGAAACTGCTTAAAAGTAACAACAGGTAATGTTGGTGGTAATTGAGGCTCAGGACGAGGTGGTTGCTGTAACATTTATTGTTGTATTTGCTGTTGTTGATGCTGCATCTGCTGCTGTATCATGACCATCTGTTGTTGCATCAGATGGAACATTTGGTTCATGGTTTCATTAGTCTGACCTTCAGAATTGCTGTTAGAGGTCTCAGCCCTAGTCTTTCTTTTTAATGCCATCTTCTTCTGATAATAAAACAGGTGATATTTCTTTAACAGTTTAATAAACAATTGACAGTAGGTAAGAAAACAATTTATCCTGTATTATCAACATACTTTAATTAAAGAAAACAGTTGCTGAATATAAAAACTGGAAATGTAAGCAGTTAAATAAAATGGTTGTTCTCTTTTTTTTTCAACAGGAATTATAATATGAGAAATTGTAAAACAATAAAGTGAAAGTAAATGCTGTAAAACTGTAAAGGCTGAAATTTAAATAAAAGAAATTTGAAAAAGTTCAGTTCATATATATATGTGACACCAGCCTCAGGTGTAAATGCTTGATACAAAAAGTCTCGTGCTATTGGTAATCACTACGGCTACAAGTCATACTACTTCTACTGGTCAACTACTACTACAGGTTAAACTACTAGTACACACATACACACTACCCACTAGGTTATACTATGCTGCCTCTATATACATCTATACTCTGAAGTCACTGTCTCAAAACCCAGGCGGAATACGCCTAAGCTCCTCTCTAATTGTCTGGACCAAAGTCTGTGCCAAGCGGAATATCCTGTAGAACTCTGCGAAAGAAGGTGGTCCCTCATGGGTCAAATCATCAAGCTCCCAAGTGGCACTCATCAACACTGACTGCAATCGCTGTCTCATATAGTAATCCGGCTATAGGGCCGCTAACGGTCCTCTGTCCCTCTGGTCAAACAGATGCATGATCTCTCGATACTGTGCCTACCAATACTCCACATCATCCCTCATAACCCTGTACTCATGGTATGGTACCATATGCGGCTGAGCAATCTGACCTACTGACTCTTGTGACGGAACCCTCGGTATACCTGCACCCTGCTGTGGTAAACCTAACTGTAGATCCACATCATGATCTCCCATCCCCTCGACTGGAATCATCTGAAACACATCTGGCTCTGGGGCATACACTGGTATAAGAGGTAACAATGGTGGTGGTGGTAACTCCTGCTTAATCCCCGGTATAAACTGATGCTCAACTGGTAAAGGAACCATCGGCTCAAAGAACTCAAATGGATCAAACATCTCTATGGGGTCATGGACTATCCCCTGTACTGGTGGTACTGGCTCCTGTGGCAATGGTGGTGGAGGTGGTAGAGGAGGAAACATATACTCGGATACTGGAGGTATAACTGGTGTTGCTGGCTCGGTGACTGTCCTCTCAGAAGACGCAGAATAACCAAAAGATGCCATCTGATAATATAACAAAGAAAAGAAGAGGTCACTAAATAGTCCTAAGATTTATACTTCCTAATTTAATCTGACCTACATCCTAACGCTATTCTTCCTATTTGACTATTCCTATCCTATGTGATCTCCCTATCTTATCTTAACCATAATGTTCTTGTTTTCAGGGACCAAACCTACAGCTCTGATGCCAAACCTGTAACGCCCTCCAGACCCGGGGTATAAGTCTGGGGGTTACTAGCTAATCACCAAACCTGTACAATCTGATTAACAATTAATAAAGAAATATAACTAAACCCCTTTAACACTAACCAGGGAACTTATTAGGTTGTAGTATGAAAACAAGAACCACTAACTACTTTATTACAAACCAAATTTAAATTCTCACAAACTCTCTTTATTACAACCCATTGTCTACTTCATTTTAAACTAAGTTCAACTTTTATTCAAACACACACACTATCTATCAATACTCCACCTGTTCGGGTAATTCAAAGCTTTCTTCCTGGATTGGGATCAACACCTTGGGTATGAGAGGATCCCGAGGCTTGACCCGCTACTTTACCACTCGAGTCCTGATGGGTTTCATATTCCTTCTTAACTGAAAACAATAAGGTGAATAACAACAAAAAGGGTGAGCCAAAAATTGCTCAACAAGTCCACAAAATATAAACAGTGTTAAAGTATTTTAAATGAATCCGTAATCCCGGGTATATCTACAAAGATATAACCCCCACAAGAATAGAAAGAAGGTCATTACTGGCGAGTACAAATGAACTAAACCGGACACAAGTTCGCATCTATATTCTGCTGATCAGTCAGAATATAATGCAGATCTATATCTCAATATATAGATCCAGTCGGGTACCCAGGCACTACGGCCCATGTCAAGGCACCAGTCATATCCTGGTCCTCAGGATTAAGACACACTCAATCCCAAAAATATCATTCTCCACTACATCGCTTAGCAACCGGAATAATTGGTATGCTTTGATATATTCTAAACACCAGAATATATCAATCTCAATATATCACCAATGAAATATGAACAAAGGAATAACAAGTGTGTATCAATGGGTAAGAAAAAGAATCAAAAGAGTGCAACAGTGATAAGAATCTGAAGAAATGTCACTATTCTGAAAATAGAATAGGGGAAAAAACTTACCTTCTGCGCGACACACTGCAATTAGATAACTTTCGTCTATCACCTACTCGAGCTGCCTTGCTGGCTTAGCTTCTGTTAGCAAAATAGAATGGTTAAGTCATTTTGTACTTCAATTGCATCTTGAATCGACTTCACATCGTTTCTAACACCTAACCATGCGCTTATGACTGACTCATGTATTACTTATTAGCAATTAAGACTCAATTAACCACGTAATACACATATGCACATAATTATTTTTATAGTTAAAATAATTTTTAGAACCAAAATCGACTCGCTGATCGCTCAACTGATCGTTATCTGACTCGTTTCTCATTTTTCCGGAATTTTTCGGACTCGTCTCGGCACGCATTTCGACTAATAATCAAAAAAGTAACAAAATCAACTAATTTCTACAGTAAATTAAGCTTTAATATTATTTTTAATGAAAAGAATTCATTTTTCTGAGTCAACAGGCTTTCGTTTTACTCGAATCGGACTAACGGTTTAATTATTATCAATTAAACACTGATAATTCAATTTTTTATTTATTATAAATAATTATTACCAATTTTTAAAACATAAAAATAATTTTAAAATCATTATTTAAGATAAATCAGAAGTAAAAATAATTTTTCTATAATTTTTGGAATTAAAATAAATTTATTATGATTTATTTGAAATTATTTGATTACTTATCAAAATAACTAATCATTTTTAAATAATTAATAAATATTTAATAAATAATAAATAAATAATAAATAATTAAGAAAATAATTTAATCTAATTTTTAGAAAATAATTCAGAATTATTTATAATATAAATCAATTAAATAAATAAATAATTAATTAATTTATAAAATAAATAAATCTGATTTTTAAAATTAATAAAATTAAAATTAAAATTAAAATCTCAGAAACATATGTCAGAAAACAAATCCTGACAAAATCTGATCAAACCCGGGTTGCAAATCGGGTTGCAACCGGGTCACCAGGAACATCCCGGATCGGGGATGAACTCACCGAAAAATTTCCAGATTCTTGTGGGTTTCCCGGACTCCGGCGACTCTGTTCCTGGCCAAACGGACACCGTTTGGTACCGTTTTTTATCCCAAATCATTCCAAATTACTCCCCCAATTTGTTTCAGGCCAAAATCGACAAAAAACATTCCTGCAACAATTTCTCCGATCAAAACCGACTTCAACTCCGGCCAAAAACCCATCTTTTGATTCTGTAAACCAAACTCAACGTTCTATAGTGGAAATTAAAGCTATGAACACATACAATCAAAGCCCTAAACTTTCAGGAACCAAAGATTCACAGAAATCATCGAGTTGTGTTTTGAAAATCTGACATAAACCCTAGAAATCGTGAATCACTATATAGACATCGTTCGATCAATTAAACACCATGAATCAACTGAAAATCATCTAACAAAGTTATATCAATCATCAAAACATCAAAATAACCCTGAAATTAAAAAGTCCTAATTCGAACATAAACCCTAGAATTTGCAAATCAAAAACTACGAATTAAAACATGAAATTGATGTTAAAAATGGAAAGAACAGATCAAAACCTTCGATTTGGATACTCGAACTGCTTGATTTGGTACTGTAATCTGCTCAAAATCACAGCTTGAATTCTCGACCCGACCCTGTTCTTCCCGGCCCGAATTACAGAGAATTTTTGTATTTTTCTGAATTTTACTGATTTATTAATTATAATTAATTAATAATTAGGCTATTTATAGTAGTAAAATGAATACTCCTAAATAAAATTAAGGGGCTAATTATACATCAAATAAAAATATTTGACCCTAATTTTTATAATTTTTGAGTATTAAAATTTAATTTATAAATATTTTATATATGCAATATATATGCCAAAATTTCCCAAAAATTGTGAATATTACAAAAATGCAAAGAAATAATATAAATGAAAGTCCTATAATTTTATAAAAATAAAAATGTGATTTTTGTGGGGTTTTTAACACCCAATGGGGCCCGGAAAAGTCATTTTTTGTAAAACGAGAAAATTTATAAAATATCTAGATGTTCAGAATAATGCGATGGTAAAGGCCGTTTGATGAAAAATAAGGCCCATTATTTTATTTAAAATACTGGCTTTAAAATCATGGTTTGGGTCATAAAACGTTTGAAATGAAAGCGATGAATGCAAAATTAGACATCTGAAAAATATCTTAAAAATACAGAAATGACACAGGATGCACATAACACGTAACAATTAGGGTTTAACAGATAATCACACCTAAATGACACATTAACACACCTTATTTATTATAAATATGATATAATACAGACGTAAGTTTCCCAGACGTTACATTTAGGGATTTTTATGAGAGAACAGAAAAATACAGATTGAAATTTGAATTGCACAAGTGACATTAAACTTCAGGTGGTTTACTTGGCCACCTGAGATATATATTGAAGACATTCTCTAGAAAGTTTACAAGTACAAGTTTAAAATTGTATTTACAATGTAGTGTTTTCTCATAATACTAACTTTTAAGTTCTAAGACAAAATACACCAATTTTTTACGCCATCTATTATGATTTTTCTAATTTGAAGCAACTTAAGCTTTATTTTTTTCAATTTTTTCACTGTTTATTATTCATCCGTCTTCAACCATTATTTTAAAGTTCACCCATAGTTAAAATTTAAATATTAAATGTAAATTTACATATAGGTATAGATGCATGGCATGTAAGGGGATTGATTTAAAAACTATAACTTTATATGCATAATACTACTTTAAATTTGAAGGTGCACAATGCAATACTTTATATATAAAAATGAAGTCATGTATGGTTGGAGACAATTTTGCACCTTTTTAAATTCAAATACCTACAATTATAAAGATAAAGGTAACTTTGAAGCTAACATTGGAGATGCCCTTAGAAAACTATACGGTTACACTTGGTTTATAAACTACCAAGTTTACAACCTCACTAGAGTACGAAATATTCTTATTGTATAGGTCTAGTAAAAATTTTCACCATTTTTTTCACACATTACTTCACATTTGAATATTTTTATCTTGTGATAACATGTAGAAATTATCTTCCCAATATGCTTGTATGAAAATAGAATGTTTCTTTTCGTCTTCAAGATTTCCAAGATAAGATATTCTTTCTTGGATTCCATATTCAATTTGAGTCTTTTACCAACCTGTGTGTGATAAATCAAATTTGTCTTTTATCAATTGTTAAGTCATTGTCAATAGCTATTTAGATATAGGGTCATATCCGTTACCATTGTTGATCTGAGCAACCATCGATAGCTAGCGTTAATAACTTTATTGCTTATCAGTTAATGGTCACTTTACTTGTATAAAATTATAAGATATCAAATACTTACAATTAACCCTCATATTTTATACATTGATTGATAGTTAACATGACTTATCAACTGATCAACTAATCTATCAACTACTAACTTGAAAACTACTTGAATATTTTTAAAAACTAGGTGGTTGAGTAAATTAATATTTTATATATTTTTTTATTCTCCTTGAATACATCATTGCATATTAACAGAATGATGTGGATAGGTTACTTGTAACACAACATTAACTAGGTTGTTGAGTAATGATGAACATTAACTAGGTTGTCCGTCATTGTGTTTTTCAAGTATTTTTGTTTTATTTTAAATATATTGTTCTATCATAATTTATAGTTTTCTTCGAATTCTTATATTATTTACTCTTGATAAATATTATATTTATAGTAAGAATCCTCTTAAATACAGTAACTCAAATTTTAATAGGGATATGCGTTAAATAATTTATTAAACTATATAAAAATAAAATAATTATATTTAACTCCTATTACTTAAATATAAAATTAAATATAATTATTACGATATGTATTAAATGTGTTACATTCTTTTTATAAATTATATTTGTTATATCAAAAAATGTAGAATGTGTTTTGTAGAATGTGCTTTATCATTTTCAACCTCTATATGCAAATTGGTAATTAATGAACATGATAAGAAAACTTGTTATAAATACAAAATTCGCTTAATAAGTTGTTTGAAATAAACAAAGCAGGTCATACAAAATAAATTTATATGACCCTACAAGTAATAATAAGTATTTTTTTAAAAAAATATATGGTATTAAACTTGACTAATATTTTTTTATAAATATATTTATTACCTTAATCCACTATTTTCTCACATGTTAATATACTTATGAGATTCAAATTATTATCATGTATATCAATAATCAACCAACCAACCAAACTTACTCAGTATATGTTGCATAAAATAGTGTCTGAGAAGGTTATGATATCCGCAGCCCGAGTAGGCATATGTAATAGAGATATATATTAAACTTAATATGAATATATTTATTTCAGGTATTATCGGCATTGAACCATTTCAAGTAGGCCTATTTGTTTCAAGGTATTGTTCGTCACTGAACCATTTCAAAGGACCTGGAATGTGATGCTTTCTTAATTTTCTATTAAGATTATGATTAATCCCGTGAAACACTATTATATGAAATATATAGAAACTCTGTCAACTTAAGATCTATGTAAGCCTTAGGCATAAATTCAAATAAAGCTTATCGACAAACTTGTCCAGAATTGATCGAGTACAAACAAAAGCAAAGAAAAAACTATCACACCTCTAGAGCCTGGTGGTGAAGAATCACTTAATCAAACGGTCCATCCAGCTGCATAATCAGATGGAACAATGAAACTACGACAAATTTTACCATGTACCCCCATCCCACCACCAAAATGTAGTAGTATCATCACATGTACCAATATCCCCATTGTGAATAGTGAAGCAACCATAAAATTCTGGACTATCGAATTTCAAAAGGTAGTACAAAAGGGGTGTAATCTGGAAAATATGCAACTCATAGAGCCCCCAATGGACCACTCTTAGACTTGTGATGCCTCGGAGGCTGAATAAGTGAAGTCCTAAAAGCTGCATTTCCAGAGAGTAGACTGGTAATTCATCTATTGGCATAATCCCATTTAGAAGGAATCCCTACATCTACTCGCTCTGTTTTGTGCAACAAAATAGAGTTATTATTCATCATACTCCATTGTATCAAAACTTAATATGCATTCGATGTAATGACTGGGATTTTCGCGATATAGCTTATGAGAATAAAATATAATTTTGTGATTTATGTGTAATTTATGTGTAATTTTTGTGAATTAATAAAGGAGTATTTAAAAATATATTGTTCTAGTTTGATGAGTCAGTATAGTATTTAAGCTATGATATGAAAATTTGATCGAGTCGGTTTGTTGGTGGGTCGTCAGATAAGATACGACCCGTCATGTGAAAAGTGGATATAATGAAAGTTTTGAAGTGGGAAATGAGTGAAGTATGTAAAAGTATGAAAGATAAATAATCCTCTATGTATCTATGTTTATTTGGATTCGAGTATGAAACGTTAAATCGCTATCTCGATGATCAGTTATTTGGTATAGGCGTAAACATTTATAAAATAGAGTTTATATGTAAAGGTGTATAGATACGAAATGTGGTTGATGTTATTGTGTGAATATATGTTTTTGATATATACGTGTGCGAATCTGTGATTTTGGAGTTTTTAAAATTTTTTAAAAAGAATTTATTGAGAGAAAATAAGGGTTATTTGATTTTTATTTATTTTTATAAAATTATTAAAGTATGATCAAAGTGTGGAGTTTGTTTTATTATCTCTGGAATGGTCCTAGAGACTTTTTAAAAATGGAAGTTAGATTTATTTTGATGTCTAGGTACATTAGTTCAGATTATGAGGAGGATCCGTCTGAGGACACTGTTACCCGTAAGTCTGTATCTCATATGATGATAGTACCTGAGTCCCCATCTGTTAGGGAAGATTCTCCCGCTCATATGATTGAGTCCCCAACTCCTGATAGGGTTCATGTTGTGTTTGTGCCTTCCCATGTTGATGATGAGTTAGCCCGGGACCATGATTTTGTGTTTGCTCGTATGCCTGATTTTAGATATTGAATGCAACACGGAGGGGGGGGGGTGAATGTGTTTCTTGAATTTTTAGCCTTTTTAAAATTATTTGGACTGTGGGTGAACAAAGAAGTTAAGATATTGTAGAAATATTATGTTTACAGAATTAATCAACAAGCACAATATTTTCAAAACTGACTTAATTGTATTAATTAAGATTATCTTGCTACAAATTCTGTGTTCTTAAGAAAATACGAACTCAGCTTCTATCTTAAGAGAATACAAGAAAATATAGATATGGTTTTGTTATTTGTGAACTAAGGACCCGTGCATTCTTTATAGACTAGCAGCACGGGTTTACAAGACTTGCACTAAAATGTACTAAACTATTTTCTAAAACAACCTTTTTCTATTTCCTTTTCTAGCTTAGCAAATATGTGTAGAATCTTGCAGGTCTGTGACCACCCTTTGTCCAGTTAATCTTGGCCTTTGATCTTGTATTCTTTCAGCTACTTTGTAGACTTTTCAATCAAGTACATAGATTGTTTGTTGACTAATAATCTTGAATCTTGAACTTGTCTGCATTCTGAATTTGAGAAGTATGTCGAGATCTCCGGCTTGTTTTATAGAGAAGTGACACCTCGATAAGTATAATGACTTTTCGAGATCTCTGAGTTCTCTATAGGTATACTTGACTTGTCGTGGTCTCTATATCCTTGCATGTGAAATGACATGTCGATATATCTGAGATCTCTACATGTAGAAATGACTTGTCGATATCTTTGAGATCTCTATATACACATTTTGACTTATCGATATTGCTGAGATCTCCATATGATAAATTGACTTGTCGATATCTCCAATTCTTCACATCTTCATTTGACTTGTCGATATCTTTGAGTTCTCTTCATGCATATATGACTTATCGATATCTCTAGTTCTTTACATATTCAGTTGACTTGTCGATATCTCTGAGACTTCTCTATAAGCCATTTTGGACTTCTCAACAAGTTATAATGGACTTCTCGATATAACTTGATCTGTGACTTGTCGATATCTTGACTTAAAAACATTTTTCATAGAACAACTTTATTAAACTCCATGCTTCTACACTTTTCTCTGAGGCATGATCATGGCTTGATCTTCTTCTAGAGTTTATTTCTTAGCTTGAATCTGTTCACTGAAAAATCCTCCAGTCTAATCTTTTAACTATTTTTACAGACTCAAGAAATATAATATTAAATACAGATTTAGATTATCATACAACTTAATCTTAGGGTTGTCAATGTGACTTAGTCTTTGTTATTATACAGGCATGTATTGCACAACAATCTTCCCCAATTTGTGAGAAGATTGCTTATCACAAACTCATGCCTGATAACAAGACTAACCCCAAGCTAAAATCAAATACATACAAATTGACAAATACAAACTTTTATACATTGAGTAATTACATCATTTCAAAGATTAAAGACATTAGGTTAATTTTTGATAGCCTGGTTCTTTCCTAATGAGGTCCTTGAGATTTGCTAGCACTTAAAGTTCTTCAATTATTTATGTCCCTCTTAAGGCTTCCAGCAGTTTGAGCCATTCATACAATGAGTAATTGTTGAGGTAACCAACCCTGAACCTTGAAAATTTGTCAACTTGAATATTTAGAAAATGCCCATCTTTTGAGATTCTACTCAGTCCCCTTGTGTTGAGTTCATTTGACCTTTATTCAAAAATTTCTATCTTCTTGGCATATTGCCTTTCCCTTTCCTCCCTCCCAGCCTTTATTCTTGCATGCCTCTCATTCCTTTCTCCCAGTCTCTCTGCTAGCACAGCCTTCCACATTTTAGTACTTGAATCCCTTGCATTCATCAAACTAATCACCCTCATTAATTCTACAGTAGAAGTATTTCCAATAACATCTCTTTTCAACAAGATAAATGAGTCATCCTCGTAATAAATCCTGACTTCACTCAAAGAGACAACACAGACTTTGACTATCTCTTCATCTTGTTGTTGTAGACACTCTTCATCTGTTATGCTGCTTGAGATTAGTAGGAAATCTTCCTGATTAAAACAATTCCAGATAACTCCATTTTCTGCTGCGATTTTTCTTGGTTTTCTTCCTGTAGTTTTGAAATGAGTTTTGGTTGGTGATTTGAATGAAGGTAGATTTGAGATTTTCTTTAAAGTGATAAAGCTGGATGTGATTGGTATTTTGAGTAAGGAGTTTGCAGTTTTTTTGTACATGAATTTAGGTTTTTGAGGTTGGATTGGTTGAATGTCTGTTTGGCTTAGCATAGAGGTTTGAGTTGGTTGGATTTGTGAAACTTTTATTTCCTGGACATTTTTCTTCTTTGTTTCCCCTTCTCCATCTCTCTTCTTCTTTTTTTCATCATCTTTCTTCTCATCATTTCCCTTTTTCTTCTCATACACCTTGCTGTCATTTTCTTTAGAAGACTGACTTGGATTTGAGCCAGAAGATTTCTGCTCATCATCATCCAAGTCATCTTTAGTGTTAATTTGAGTTCTAGGAAACAGGTTATCAGCATTTCTTATAAATCTTCCCAATATCTTGATCATTTCTCCATCTTCTATAATCTTGATCTTTTTTTTTCAAATCAGTCTCTAGGGTCATTATCAGCCTCAAGTTCCCCATGACACAGTGCTTTTGAATCATGAAATGTTTGTACCTTTTGGTTGATGAACAGATGTAGGTCACTCCCTTGCTATGTTGGAGATATGCTTCTGGAAAAGCAGCTACTTGAGCCTTCTTGAGTTTATTTAGCAAGAGAGGGTCCTCTGGAATTACCCTGACCTTGTTGATTAGGATGTCTAGCTCAGATGCTCTTCTAGAGACAAGATAATTAAGAGATACCAGCATACATCTATCCACACCTGAGTCATTTATATTTACAACAATCCTCCTCTCTTGAAATTTCTCTCTTGTCACCATTATCACCCTTAGAAAATTGATATTTCTGTCCAAATCCTTTATATAGGTAAATAATTTATTGGTTAGAGAAACTTTGAAAGCCCTGAGCAATTTATCAAATTCCTTTTCTTAACAGGGTCCCTCGGCTGCTTTCTATAGTCTTTCTGCCCCAACATCAACTTGACTTGTCTGAACTATGGCTTGGCTGGATGATTTTAGCAGTATAGCTTCTATCTCCCCCTTAGTCTTGGTAGCAGGCAAGATTAGAGGACTAGGAATTTCAGGCCTAACTACTTTTGGCAATGCTGGAAGAGGAATTTTTAAAGCTCCCATAATAGCTCCCAAAGACACAGAATTTTGCATTTGAAGGTATTTGTGGGAGTCTACTAGGTTCTTTATATCCTGCTGTTGACTCTGCACCAAAGATGTCAATTGAGAGACTTCAGTTGTCAAAGAATCATTTGAAGACTCTAGAGATGAGATTTGAGCTTGCAGGTTTTGGACTTGTAGGTTGGTTGATGTAGACATAGGTTGTTGTGAGCTTGATGCTGCCAAAGTACCAACATAATTGTGCACAGCATTCTTGACCTCCTCTATAACCAAGGCTGTAAGTTTAAACCTAACTTTGTAAAGTTGATCCAGTTTGACCTTTGAGTCATTATTTTGAGTGATTTTCTTTTGGTTCACTTCATGTAGAGCTTTGAAAGACTCTCCCAGCTTAGATAAATTTTCTTTCACTGGAGTTAGAGAGAGGGATTGAAGTCTGTCTGAAAACTTGTTGAACTTGGTCTTGATGTCTTGAAATATTGGCATCAGCTCATTAATTCTGTCATTCACCAATTTCTTCACAGCAACTTGATGTTTGACTAGGGTATTTTCCATAGCTCTTCCAATATGATGAAAGGCCTTCAACTGTGCTTTATACACCTCTATCACTGCATCATACACTTCTTGGGGATTGAGGACCTTAGCATTGCTTCCCAAGATTGTTATAAATTCTTCCCTAAATTTTGATAAGGCCTCCTCCATAACTGTAGTAAAATCCTTGGAAAGCCATGCATCCACATTACCATCTGCTTCATCTGCAATCTTCTCCTATTGCTCTTCAACATCCTCCTTGTAGGAAAGTAGTATGGCTTGATAGTCTTGGTTTGAGATATCTGTTGTGAGGAGTTGTTAAGTGATATTGGCTAGGCCTGCAAGTTGCTCAACCAAAAGATCATTAACAGTTGTTGGTTGGGCTTAAGCATCTTTTAGCCATTGAGATATGAGGTGAGAAGGTTATGGAGTAGTGTTTGAGATAGAGGGTATGTCTGTTTGGTTTGAGGTTGAGGGGTTGAAGATGGTAGGTAACCCTGTGACAGGAATCACAGTTGGACTCACAGATGTTGTTGTGGTTGTGATAGTTTGTTGTTCACCACTAGTGGGAACCTCCATTTGAATTGGAGGGGAGTTGACTAGGTTACTATCATGTACCATAGCCTCAAACCCTTGTTCTTCTTGCAAAGAATTGGCACTTAAATGTGCTATACTTGTCTCCCTATTAGTTGGATCATTGGCAATTTTACTCCCAGCTTAAATTGACAATGCAATTTCAGCTAGGATTTTGAGGGGAGTTGTCCCTACTTGAGGAACCTCCAAGTTGGGGTGCAGACTCTGTACATATTGTACTAGGGAGAGTGCTTTGTTCAATAGAGACACCTTGTTGAGAAGGTGCCCCTAGAGTCTGTTTATTGCCCTCTTTTACAATTGCATCCTTTTGGGATGATACGGAGGTAGCTTCATGAGTGGTCAACTCAATTTTCATTGTCTTCTTTGGCTTCTTAACCAGGTGAGACTCTAGTTGTGTTTCCTCACCACTCTCAGCAATTATAGTCAAGGGTGCATTCTTTCTCTTCTTTTTACTAACTCCAACCTATTGAGAAGATGAAGTGGTTGGTTTCTTAGATTCTAATGGTAATGAAGAAGGGGTCTCAGTTGTGAAAGGCTCCTGTTGATTTTCCTGCGTTTTTACTTCCACAGGTACATGAGCCATAATTGTATTAGATATGGCACTAGACCTCATGTCAGGCATAGGGTATTGATAGGTTCTAAATCTCTCTAACATAAAGTTAGTGATTTTTAGACTTACAGGTACCTTATTTTTTGTAATTAGTGAACCAAATGATATCTTGGACACTTGTTTACAATTGCCTATTTTAGTCCTATCCATACCATCAAGTAAATGTACATCTGTAACTTTATGATTAAAAGTAGACATAATAAACCTAGGAAAGAAAATTTCCTTACCTCTAGTGGCCAAAGGTATTGTGAGCCTTGTGCTGAGTTCTTCCAGGATCAATAGCCCCACATTAATGTGCCAGTTGTGAGCCATGGAGAATACCAGCTTTTGGACCATACTGGATATATTGTCGTACCCAGTCTTCCTGCAGGTGAAGGCTCTTACTATTGAATCAAACATGAATGACCATTCCCTCCTGAGATGCTTCTTGTTAAAGCTGGCAAGGTTGATCTTCTCACTGTAATTTATGAAGTCAATAAATTTAGCTAACTCCTGTTGTGTTGGTACCTCCACCATGCTGTCAGTAAGGATTCCCAGTACCTTGTTGACATCATTCTCATCAAATTCCACTTATTGACCTTGGATTGAACATCTTACCATCAAAGACACAGCTTGATTAGCATGCACAAAAGTCCTAACTACAACTGAATTCTAGAAGTCATTGAAAACATCCAAGTACAAGATAAGATTAGCAGTCAAGGCACCTGTAAAGTAAGTCTTAGACAAAAATTTAACAAAGCTCTTGGAACTATTAGGACCTTGGTTAACATCAGTGAAAGCTAAGTAGTTGGTACCGTCCTTTAGGATAATAACTCTAACAGTATTTAAAGCCATTGTAAGTGTATGAATTTGAGTGGGTAAGAAATTTGAGAGATAAATAGCTCTAAATGAGAGAGAACGGTTAAGATTTGCAAAAACTAGGTCAATTGAGATCTCGAAAACATAAAGAGGGGCTATGTCAAGATGTCTGGGTATTTATAGAAAAAGATAAGTGACTTGTCGAGAAGCATGAATAAACAGTTGAGATTTGCTTATCGAGAAGTCACGTGAATGAATAGATAAATATCGAGACGTCACTGTCCTGACTCTTATCGAGAACTAGATAGTGACTTATCGAGATGTCAAATAAATACCCAGTTTGTCCTGAATGGACTGAATTTTTCTAATTTTTACTTGAATAAATCAAAATAAAATTAGAATGATTTTATGTCAAAAGTATTTTACTAAAATAATTTATTAAATTACATTATTTCAGTTCTAAGTTATCGAGAAGTCTAAAATATATACTTGTAGAGAACTCTATGAATAAACATATGTAGAGATCTCTACAAGACTTATCGAGAAGTCATGATGAGGATTGTCGAGAAGTCCTTCAAAGTCAAGAAAAAGACTTATCGAGAACTCTATCAAGAAGTCTCAAATTGACTTGTCGAGAAGTCATTTAGACTTATCGAAAACTCAGTTATCTATATACTTTTGGTCTTTTCAGTTCTGTCTTATATTAATTTCACATATTAAAAATGTAAATTAACAGCTAGACAGTTTTTCTTAGAATTGGAAAATTCCAAGTTGAATTTTAAATATAGAAAAATAAATATACAGAGAATTCTGAAATATTTATAAATCATATTCCAGTTAATTTCCAATTAAATCAAATTAATTTTGATTTATCAGAAATTAATTTGCTGCAAAACATTAGCTGAGTTCTTGCCTTTAAGATGAAGAATTTAGCATACCAATTTCACCTACAAGTCTAATGAAAGTAGCTTCATCCAAATGTTTAGTAAAAATGTTAGTTAATTATTTTTCTGTTGGAACAAAAATGAGCTCAATAGTACCATTTGCAGCATGTTCTCTAATAAAATGGTACCTTACATCAATATGCTTTGTCCTAGAATGATTAACTGAATTAGCAATATAGCACTAGTATTGTCACACATAATTGGAATTTTGTGTAACATTAGGCAATAGTCCATTAATTAATTTCTAATCCAAAGCACTTGAGCACAACAACTTCCAACAACTATGTATTGAGCCTCAGTTGTGGAAGTTAACACAGATTGTTGTTTCTTACTATACCATGATACAAGTCTTTGACCAAAGAATTGACAGCTTCCACTTGTGCTTTTTCCTTTCTACCCTGCATCCAGCAAAATCTGTATCTGTGTATCCAACAGCTTCAAATCATGTTCTCTTAGAATACCATAGTCCCAAGTTTGGTATTCCTTTTAAGTATCTGAAAATCCTCTTCACGGCCATCAAATGTTATTCCATAAGGATTTGCTTAGAATTTAGCACACACACACATGTTACAAACATGATTTCTGGTCTACTAATAGTTAAGTACAACAAAGATCCAATAATTTCTCTATAACCTGTAATGTTAACACTTTTTCCTTTCTTATATTCATCCAACTTTGTAGTTGTAGACATAGGTGTTGATTCAGGTGAACAATCAACCATTCCAAATTTCTTCAATAAATCTTTAACATACTTAGTTTGGCTGATGAAAATTCCATCACTTGTTTGGCTGACTTGAAGTCCAAGAAAGTAAGTTAATTCTCCCATCATGCTCATCTCATATTCACTCTGCATGAGTCTAGAAAATCTTTGACATAATTTTTCATTTGTAGAACCAAAAATGATATCATCCACATAGATTTGAACTAGGATCATATTGTTGGGTTTCGTGCACATAAACACAACGAAAACAGAAGAAACTTGAAAAATCAGAATTTTCGAAACCCACCGCATGATCCATGCTAAAAATAGATATTTAATTCGTAGATCAGATTGTTTACCTTAAGAAGCTTTACAAATTGGTTGACTAATGGAGATCCAAAGCTTGTTCAATCACCACGCATCCCGCTCTCGCGATCTACGCTCTATCGGTATCCACACGAATTGTTGAATGTGAGAATTGAATGTGTACTAGCACAAACTCGTTTCTTCTTGCTCTCTCCATCTTCTCCCTTGGTGGCTAGGGTTTTAGTAAAAGTCTTGCATACAAAATCAGCCACACAAGAGATATTTTATAGAGTATAATAAGAATTATAACTCCTAACTAATTAGGAGTTATTATTAATTTAAATTCCTATTTGTATAATAATTAAGTCACACTTAATTATTTAAAAAATGAATTTCATAATTAATATAAGTAAATTCGAATATCAATATTTATCTAATTAATTAAGTCATACTTAAATAATATTATAAATAATTCGAATTACTTTAATATAATTTAAATCCAATTTAAATTAAATAATCCTTCAAGCATTCTTAGTGTGTGACCCTATAGGTTATTATTACGTTGGCAATAAATTTTAAATCTAATTTAAAATCGTAAACAATGAGCGACATCTAGTAATACATCATTGCTACCCAAGTAATAATAATTGAATCGGTGATCGATTAAACCTTTCGTGAATAGTGTACAATGTAATATAATCCCTTTAACCAAATATTATAGATTAAACTAGAGGCATGTTATATGTCATCCTCATCAATGATTAATTCAGGTTTCCTTGATCAATGAGTGGACTATATCATATCAAATCAATATTTGAGCGTGACCATGCATTTCATTGTCTAGCTCACACAAGAGGCCAATAATATCACTCCTTAAATAGGAGGATTAAATCCCATCTAGATCATTCATATTTCTCATACGATTCATAATATACCCAATGTCCACTTTTATCATTACCCGCTCAAGGATAACTTTTAATGGAATCAATATATATTAATTCTCGTATAGAAATATAATAACTTCAGGTCTAAGGACCATTACATCATTATCACTGTAAAAATTACTTATGACACAACATACATGTAGAATCTCAAATTGGGTCTGTCCAGCACCTATGTACATATACATCTGCCTATGATTTTGACTTTAATATCACTATACCTATGATCAATGAGATGTGATTATCAGTCAACAAACACACCAGTCTTAATGCATTATTATTGTCCCTTAATAATAATACTCGACTAGGGACCTTTAGGAATATTGATACTATTCTCATAATCTCATTTTTAAGTCACATACTTAGAGATATATAATTGCATATCATATTCCAAGGATATTTATTAATCTAACATTTATATCGCAGTAAATTAAGAATTAAGAAATTATAAAGGGAATAATCGATAGAACATAAACATTAATAATCCTAATGTCTTAAACTAAAATATCATAGTGTTGTCTCTAGGGCACAAACACGAACAATCTCCCACTTGCACTAGAGCCAATCACCCATGTATCTAATACTCATGGAAATAGTATGACTATCATGCTTCTGCTACGACAAAGCCTTAGTCCGTGGGTCTACAACACTATCATTACTATGCACTTTACATTTATATCTCCTTGATCATTAATCTCATCAATAAGGTGATGTCTCTTCAATCTTTCTCTATAGATCTTGATGCCAAATATATAGGTAGCATCGTCTAAGTCTTTCATCGAGAAACTATTTCTCAACAAAGTCTTACAACCTGTAAAGAAGGTATATCATTCCATATATGTTATATGTCATCTACATATAATACTAGGAATATCACATGGCTCTCACTAACCTTCTTGCAAACACATGGTTCATCTTTGTTTTGAATAAAGCCAAACTCTTTGACCATTTCATCAAAATGAATATTCACTCTCCTTGAGGCTTGCTTTAATCTATAAATAGATAGAAGCAACTTACAAACTATCTTAGCAAACTTTGGATCGAAAAAACCCTCAGGTTGTATCATATATACATCCTCTTCAAGGCTCCCATATAAGAAAGTAGTTTTGACATCCATTTTCCAAATATCATAGTCAAAGTAAGCAACCATTGCTAACAAAATCCGGATGGACTTGACCATAGTAACCGGTGAAAAAGTCTCATCATAATCTATACCATGAATTTGTTTGAAACCTTTTGCCACTAGTCGCACCTTATAGGTCTGTACTTTACCATCCATGTCAGTTTTCTTCTTGAAAACCCACTTGCACCCTATAGGTTTTACCCCTTCGAGTGGATCAACTAAAATCAATACTTTATTTTGATACAAGGATTCCATCTCGGATTTCATGGCCTCTAGCCATCTCTCACAGCCTGAATTGTTCATAGCATCTTGGTAGGTGAGAGGCTTATCATTATCCGTAAGCATCACATCACCATCTTGAGTCAAAAGAAATTCATAATTTCTCCCGCGCTGATGGTGAATCCTACTAGATCTACGAATAACCTGTGTTTCTTGGACAAGATTACTTTTAACATTTTGATGTACATCCTGATCTTATTCCAACTCTGGTTCAATGTTATCATGTGGTTCTCAATCTTCATCGAGATGTATTATCCTCCCACTGATTTTCTTAGAAAGTAGTTCTCCCTCAAGAAATATAGTGGCTCGAGCAACAAACCCTTTGTTCTCAGAAGGATTATAAAAACTATACCTTAGTCTCACTTGGGTATCCCACAAAATAGCATCTATCTAATTTTGGTCCAAGCTTGTCAGAGGCTAACGTTTTACAAACGCTTCACGTCCCCAAATTTTCATAAATGACATGCTATGAAATTTATTACTCTATATCTCATACGGAGTATTTTGAACCACTTTAGTCGGAACTGGTTAAGTGTATATGCAGCCATTTTTAGAGCATAAGCCTAGAAACTGAATTGAAGATCCGCTTGACTCATCATCGATCGCACTATGTCTAACAAGGTACGATTTCTCCTCTCAGAATATCTATTCCATTGATGTGTTTCAGAAGGAGTAAGTTGTGATATAATATCACACTCCTTCAAGAAACTCTTGAATGTGAGGCTTAAGTATTCTCCTCTATGATCTGATCGTAAAACTTTTATACTTTTTCCTAGTTTGTATTTCTACTTCTGCCGTATATTCTTTTCTGAACATTTCAAAAGAATCAAATTTGTTCTTCATAAGATATACATTTCCATACCTACTGGAGTCAACAATAAATGTTATGAAGTAGTAAAAGCCACCCCTTGCCATCATACACATTCGACCACATACATCATTATGTATAAGTCCTAATCGTGCAGTGGCCCTTTCACCTGATCAAGTAAAAGAAGCTTTAGTCATTTTGCCAATGGGACAAAGTTCGCATCTTCCGTATAATTCAAAATCAAACTTATCCAAGTATCCATCTATTTGTAACTCAGAAATGTGTTTCTCATTAATATGGCTTAACGACAATGTTAGAGGTAATGTTTGATTTTGAGTCATCTTAGAACATATAAATTATTAACTAAATATGTAACATTATAAGCCTTATCAATAAAATAGAATAAAAAACTATTGTTTATTTAATTAAAATGAAAACCTTTCTTGTCCTGACAAGAAATTGATTTAATGTATTCGTTAAAGACAGGCACGTAATAACAATTTATCAAGTTCTCATTTTCACCTTATGGGCAAAAATAGGTATCGAGTTCCTTCAACTAGAGAAATAACTTTTTCTACAATTCTAACCCGATACCTGAAGCTTGATTATTGCTAGTCTTCTTCTTTAGATCTTCCAAACAAGCTCGGAAATTTATCTTCCAATCATCCAGTTATTTCTACAGAAGTGACAATCATCTCCTTTAGCAACACCACTATCAGGCTTTAAAAGCCCTTTTGGATTGGACTTTGGTTTGGCACCGAATAAGATCAAATCTTAACTTTGCATGTCCACTTTCCTTTCCCATTTGCATTCCTTGTGTACATGATCAATATGGACGTAATTCATGCCTTTACCGTATAATATTCAGCAGTTCTAAACATGCCTAACAACTTAGTGAGTGTTCTATCCATCTCATTCCTTTTGTTCTTAACAAACTAAGAATGGAAGTTGTTCAAAGATTATTTGATCAAATCAAGCTGAGTCTCTAGACTATTCTTGAAACCCAAAATATCAAGGTACATATACCTATTATCTTTAGAACATGTGGTCCAACCAGATATCATTCTCCTATTAATGCAAAATTACGGTGCCTAATTATTGTCAAATCTTTCTGACGAGCCTATCCTTCAAACATCCTTTGAAGGTGCTCATTCATATCATAAGCATCATTATGCTCTTGTTGCTTCTAAAGCTCAGCACTCATAATTACAAGCATGAGACATGAAACATCAGTTGCATAATTAATTTGCTTCTGGTAAGCATTTTATTTAGCACATGTTTCATTCTCAGCTAGAAGAAATGAGGGGTTTGAGTGACATCCTTGAACCTAAGGACAATCATTAAGTTCCCATGTCAATTGAGGAAATTATTTCATGTCAACTTATCCTTCTCAAAGACTATTACATAGAAAAGTTATTTATGTTATTTGTCATTTGATATCTATAGTGCATAAAATGACTTAGACTACAGATGATTATTAAATTATGTTCAAGTGATTATTCATATATATATACACAATATATATCTCCCACTATTTTTCTCAAATCAATAGCCCTAACTATTAATTCAGAAAGAATATCTTCTATATCCTTTCTAGTGAGTCAAGCTCCATATTTCACCACGCGTTAGGTCAGTTTTGGCTTTTCTCCTAAAACATGATTATTTAGATAGACAACATTTTTCAATTATATCAACTATATAACTCTTGAATAGCGTGGTGGAACAACATTTGTTCATATTAATCTAATAAATCTGGCCAAACTCTATGCCTCTAAGTTCACAATCCTATTGTGTTAACTTAGTTAAGTCAAACCCAATAGTCAAAAGTATCAAAATACTTCAACACACATCCCACGATAGATAGGATTACTTCGCTTTGGCGAACCCAGTCCTTATCGATCTAGTGTTAACGCATTAGACTTATTGGAAGGCATCTGATCAAAATAATATTAACTTTAGGGTTTTTTAAATTTTAAAACGATCATGATCCCATCATAAAGAGATTCCCAATTTTTTCTTGAATAAAATACTTCAAATCAATGTTCGTCAATGGTTTGATTTTCAGGTAGTGAGGGAGTCATAACGGTCTCGCTTAAAACCCACAACCTTATAAGTTCAAAGAACTCGCTTTTGACAAAATTGCCCCATGTCAGAAATAAAGAAAAATTGTATTTTATTCCGTGTTTCATAAACACGAGAATCTCATAATCGTTTGTTCATTTTAAAATCTTGAGTCATTAAAGATTTTATCTTGTTTACCAAGCATGTCATGAGTGTCGTATCTAATACATACATCCTTAATCTAATTAAGCATGCATCTTTATAAACTACTCTACATATACATTCATCATATGCGCATATATATATGTAAAGTGCAATAAATTAACGTGGTTGGTTATGGATTTATCCTATATGATCTTCATCAAGCTAATGACAAAGATTCAGCTCAATCTAAAGTGAAAAATAAATACAAGCTAATTATTACATGTCTTCTTTCTTGTATTGCTTCCTTGGTGGCCCCATGTGGGATTACCCTTGATCTTCAAATCTTCATGTACATTAAAAGAATGAAATACAAAAACTAATCTAATAAACTTACAAGAAGAACTCGGGTTACATTCGAGATTTAAAAATTAAAAGATTAAATGTAATGTAAGGCGTATTTAAAAAAACCAAAACCATTAACCTAAGGTCATAAGCCATAATCATCCACCATGCTCAATTAACACATAAGAACATGTTAAAACACATAATATGATCTTAACATATCATACCCATCATTCTATAATAAGAAAAATCAAATATAGAAAAAATTAAAAAAATTGAAATTAAATCTGATAACAGTAAATCGCATATTACAGGGCCTAAACGACGTCAAACGCCTTACGGATCAGTCGATGATAGCTTTAGCTATCTGTTTCGTTCAGACACTCGATTCCATATGAAATAGCGTATTAGTTCGCCCAAAATCGGACACCAGACCCAGATTTCAGCAAATTCTCTGCATCCTATTCAGAATCGTATCAAATACGATTCATATAATAAGAACAAACATAAAACATATATATATCAGTATATATACAGATTATATAATCATCATATGATTATACAACTCTCATGAATATCATATATTCTAAACATATACATACATACGCATATATAAATATAACAACATGTAAAATATACAAAATCGCATACATAACAATCATGGAATATTGTATACATGTTATCATCATAAAACCAGTAAACACATAAATGAATTAAGCAATTTTCGCAAGTAGCTCTGATGCCATTGTTGGGTTTCGTGCACATAAACGCTACGAAAACAGTAATTAAAAATGTGAAAAATCAGAATTTTTGAAACCCGCCGCAGGATCTATATGAAAAATATATATTTAATTCGTAGATCAGATTGTTTACCTTAAGAAGCTTTACAAATTGGTTACTAATGGAGATCCAAAGCTTGTTCAATCACCACGCATCTCGCTCTCGAGATCTACGCTCTATCGGTATCCACACGAATGCTTGAACGCAAGGATTGAATGTGTACTAGCACAAACTGGTTTTTTCTTACTTCCTCCATCTTCTCCCTTGGTGGCTAGGGTTTTAGTAAAAGTCTTGCATACAAAATCAGCCACACAAGATATATTATAGAGAGAGTATAATAAGAATTATAACTCCTAACTAATTAGGAGTTATTATTAATTCAAATTCCTATTTGTATAATAATTAAGTCACACTTAATTATTTAACAAATGAATTTCATAATTAATATTAGTAAATTCGAATATCAATATTTATCTAATTAATTAAGTCATACTTAATAAAATTATAAATAATTCAAATTACTTTAATATAATTTAAATCCAATTTAAATTAAATAATCCTTCAATCATTCTTAGTGTGTGACCCCATAGGTTATTATTACGTTGGCAACAAATTTTAAATCTAATTTAAAATCGTAAATAATGAGCGGCATCTAGTAATACATCATTGCTACCCAATTAATAATAATTGAATCGGTGATCGATTAAACCTTTTGTGAATAATGTACAATGTAATATAATCCCTTTAACCAAATATTATAGATTAAACAAGAGGCATATAATGTGCCATCCTCATCAATGATTAATCCAGGTTTCCTTGATCAATGAGTAGACTATTATATCAAATCAACAATTGAGCGTGACCACGTATTTCATAGTCTAGCTCACACAAGGGGCCAATAATATCACTCATAAAATATGAGGGTTAAATCCCATATAGATCATTCATATTTCTCATACGATTCATAATATACCCAATATCCACTTTTATCATTACCCGGTCAAGGACAATTTTTAATGGAATCAATGTATATTAATTCTCGTATAAAAATATAATGACTTCAGGTCTAAGGACCATTACATCATTATCACTGTGAGAATTACTTATGACACAATATACATGTAAAATCTCACATTGGGTCTGTCCAGCATCATGTACATATACATATGCCTGTGATTTTGACTTTAGTATCATTATACCTATGATCAATGAGATGTGATCATCAGTCAACAAACACACCAGTCTTAATGCATAATTATTGTCTCTTAATAATAATACTCGACTAGGGACGTTTAGGAATATTGATACTATTCTCACATTTCTAAGTGAAAGGCATATGTCATAGCCTACTCGTTTATTCGAGTATTTAACTCAACTCAAATAAGAATGTAATAAGTAAATAGTGGATCAAGCATCAGAGAGATCTCACAAAGTAACATCTGTCAAAGAATAAAGAAACATTGTTCATCTGCAGACTTGAAGATTCACTGGAAGAAGTTCAAGAATTTGATCATGCCTCAGTGATATAAATCAAGATCGTGGATTTAATCAAGTGACAGAGATCTCGTCAAGGTATCATTTATTACAAGGATTCAATCAGAACAACAAAGTCAAGACATGAAGAAACGTCACGAAAGTTAGTCACTCATGAACCAGACAGTACATCGAGTGTCAGCATTGAAGTGACGGAATTGATTCATAAGTCTCAGAGACTTTCAGAAGATTGTCAGAAGAATGGATGCTGCTCAGGGATAGTATTAATTCACTATTAATTAATTAAGTCATATAATTTAATTAAGAGAATAAATTAAATCTGCAAGGATTAATTTATTGATTAATTGAATTAAATTGATTAATTAATTTAGAATTAATAATGAGGATTTTCAGAATGTTAATTGATTAAAATCTGTGATAATTCTAAAAAGACAACTGATTGTACTAGTATGACAATCGGTATGACAATTGATAGTCATACCGAATGTCTTGCTAATTCAGTTGATTGTATTGATAGAATTTTCAATTAGATTAAAATCAATTATGTATTCAGAAAAACAATTTCAATTGTACTACTATGACAATCGGTATGACAATCAATAGTCATACCGAAAGTCTTGCTAGTTCATTTTAATTGTCTTCCTAGCTCTAATAGATTGTCTCACCGAAAGTCTTTCAAGCTCAAATAGATTGTCACACCAGTTCAACAACTTAGGCTGTGATTGATTAAAAGAAAGCAGAAGACAATATCAACAGACTACTCAGCAAAAACAGAGCAGCACATACAGAACAAGAAAACACAGCAGAAAACAAAAGAAAATATTTCATCATTCATCTGCTTATTCAAGATCAAATATTCTAGTTTGTTAATGTTAAATCCAAACCACTAGAATTACTTATCTTGTTCTTGTATATCAATCTAGCGGATTAAAATCCCTAGAACTTAATCTCAAATCGCTTTTAGCATTTGATCTTTTAATTACAAAAATAGAAAAAGTTCATGTCGAATTTATTCTAAATTTGTAATAATTGATTTGAGATTAATCCCTTGTAATCGATACCGTAGTTGTAACACCTTTCAAGTTTAATAAAAGTTTTATTTAACTTGAATTTTGTTTCACAATTTTATTCCGCATTTTATTCGACGAAACGGTATTGTTTGCATTCAACCCCCCCTTCTACAAACAAATTGGGACCTAACAATTGGTATCAGAGCCTTCTGATTAACGTACAAATCAAGATCCTAGACTTTTGTGTTTCTTTCACTTCTTGAATTTTTATTCACTCAAAAATTCATAATGACTACACAAAAAGTTGGAACCGTTAAAATTCCACTTTTCGATAAAGAAAATTATGTGATGTGGAAGAAGAAGATGCTACTGTTTTTACAGGTTGCTAATCCCAAATATTTGCAAGTGTTGAAGAAGGGTCCAAAAATTCCTATGGTTATTGAACCAGAGGTAATAGAGAATGATGTGGTGATCACCAAAGCGAGAACTTATGTGAAGGATCCTGAGGACTTCTCTCCTGCTGAAATAGAAGAAGCTTCCCTGGATGCTAGCCTTCAATTAATCTTAGTAGATTCCCTTAATCCCCTAATGAACAGACATGTGATGAATTGTAAAGATTCTAAACATATCTGGGAAACTATTGAGATTATTAATGAAGGCACAGAGGAAGTTAGGGAGAACAAACTAGAAATCCTAACCTCTGAGTATGAATACTTTAAATCTAATCCAGGAGAAGGAATCACTGAAGTGTTTGAGAGGTACAATGCATTGATCAACAACCTGAACATTAATGGTAAATACTATTCCATCAGGGAGGTCAATAAAAAGTTCCTTTTAACACTGCCAACTCATCTCGAACATAGAATCACTGCCATAAGAGAAGCAAGAGATCTGAGTGAGATTTCTTTGGAAAGGCTATATGGTGTGTTAAAGACTTATGAGTTGGAGCAGATTCAGCAGAAGGAAGTTTACGGGAAAGGAAGAGTGGTCAGCACGACTACTGCTCTGGTAGCTGATGAACAATAACAACAACAACCACTATATCAACAACAATCTCAACAGTCAGATAGAATGGTACAGTCTTCCAAGGTTGAAGATAATGTGATAGTAGCAGAATTTGATTCACCTACTACAAATCAATCAGGAGATGATTATTATTCCTTGGAAGAACTGGAGCAATTGGAGGATGAGTCAATGGCCCTGATTGTCAAGAGATTCTCAAATGTCAGATTCAAAAGGAATCCCAAGTTCAAGTACAAGTCCAACTACAACAGATTCCAGAAAGGTGGATCTTCATCCTCTAACACCAGCAGTGGTGGGTATAAAACAGGGATGGTTGATCGAAGCACCATTCGATGCTTCAACTGTAATGAGTTGGGACACTTTGCCACAGAATGCAGGAATCCAAAACAAGCAAGGAAGAACTCTTACGATTCTAATCAGAAGAGTAAATCTGAAAGGGCGTACCTGGCAAAGGGAAGAAGCTGGGATGATACTGACAGTGAAGATGAAGAAGTTGGGAATCTTGCTCTCATGGCTAGTGATGCAAGCACCTCATCGTCAAGAAAAGAGGTAAAACTTTCTGATGCTGAAATGGTTTATCATCTAAGAGGTAACTTAGATTGTGCTCGTCGTGATAATGAATTGTTAAATCAACAAATCAAAGACCTTGAGAAAGAGGTCAATGAATTAAGACTTGTGCACATTAATCAAGATAAACTTAAAGACCAAGTATCTTTTCTAGAGAATAGAGTTGACTGTTATAGACAACTCGAAACTATTCTCAAAGACAAGATCACCGGTCTTGAGGCTAAGGTTAAAGCTTACTTTAATTCTTGTTCGAAGTCCAAAGAGTTTTACAATAAGCAAGCTGTTAATCAAACACATGGAATAGGTTATGATTACAATGCTGCTATTGGAAAATTAGGCATAAACTCCCCTCCTCATGTATGTGCTAAAGGCAGGGAAGTACCACATGTGCTTAAGGGTGTTGATGAACCCCTCTATAAGGAATCAATTGCTGAACCATTTGATGAGACCTCTTTTATTATTCAAGAAGAAATCCGTGCTGAAGATAATGCTAATGGGAAAGCTGTCTCCAAGTCAAGTGTGTCAAAAGTTCCAGTCAAGGTTGTGAAAGCAACTGAGACTAACTCAGACACACATGAGTTGGATAGCACAAATGCCATGTCTACCATGCATAAGTTGCCTATTGTTAATCCTTCTCATAAAGCATGTGGTGTTCCTGATTGTATGTCTTGTGCTTTTAATCTGTTGTTTGCTTATTTTAATGGTAAGCATGCTTCTAATGATAAGACTACTCCTCGTCAGCATGTGAATAATAGAAAGCATGATAGGTCTAAGACTGCTAGTCCTCCTAAAGCTAGAAAGGAGACATTTGTGCCTAAGCCTAAACATAAATCTGATAAGGCTGTTTTAAAGGTCAAATGTTCAGTCATTGAGAATGTTGAGAATAGTGAAATTAAGAATGTTGTTTTGCCTGATAAAGGCCAATTTTACAAGTATGCCGGACCCAGCCAAGCTTGGGTTCCGAAGAAGTTCTAATCCATTTGTATTGCAGGGCATTAAACAGGTACAACCGGTAGTGTGGATTCTTGACAGTGGATCGTCAAGACATATGACCGGAGATAGAGCCCTGCTATCAAATGTGGTTGAGAAAGCTGGCCCAGTGGTTACCTTTGGAGATAACAGCAAAGGTTTAACGGAGGGATATGGCTGTTTGCAAGCTGGAAATGTTATCATTGAAAATGTATATCTTGTGCAAGGACTTGAACACAATCTGTTTAGCATTAGTCAGTTCTGTGACAACGGCTACAATGTTTTATTCGACAAGCTGAAGTGTCAGATTCTGCACAAGAAAAGTGAAAAACCCTCCTTAATGGGAATACGGAAAGGAAATCTGTTCGTAGCTGACATGAACTCTGGAAGCAATCTTGAAGTCAATTGTTTCTATGCAAAAGCATCGTCAAATGAGAGTTGGCTATGGCACAAGAGACTTTCCCATCTCAATTTCAAGACAATGAATTCTCTTGTCAAAAGAGAATTGGTAAGAGGTCTGCCTCAGCTGGAATTCTCTCCAGAAGGACTATGTGAGGCTTGCCAGAAAGGAAAGTCAAAGAAAGCAAGTCACAAAGGCACTGACACATCTTCCATAACTGGTGTTCTGCAATTATTGCACATGGATTTATTTGGTCCAGTTAATATCCTTTCTATGTCAAAGAAGTGTTACTGTCTTGTGATAGTTGATGACTATTCCAAGTATACGTGGGTTTTATTTCTTCACTCTAAGGATGAAACACCACAAGTTGTGATTGATCATATCAAGATGATTGAGTTAGATTCTAACGTCCCTGTTAGAGCAATAAGGTCAGATAATGGAACAGAATTCAAGAATGCACTTCTAAATGGATTCTGTACAGACAAAGGGATTACCAGACAATTTTCAGCTCCTAGAACCCCTCAGCAAAATGGAGTGGTAGAAAGGAAGAATCGTACATTGATTGAAGCTGCAAGAACGATGTTAAATGAATCAGGTCTTCCAATGTACTTTTGGGCTGAAGCTGTCAATACTGCATGTTATACTCAGAATCGAACTCTAATCAACAAAGACTTCATGAAAACTCCTTATGAGATTTTGAATGAACAGAAACCTTCTATCAAATACTTTCATGTATTTGGTGCCAGATGCTTCGTGCTCAAGGATGGAGATGATCGTCGTGGTAAGTTCGAGGCAAAGGCATATGAGGGTATTTTTGTTGGATATGGAAGAAGATCATATAGAGTGTATATCATTGATCAACACAAAGTAACTGAAAGTGTCAATGTTATATTTGATGACACTAAACTCCCTAGTATCCAAACTGAAGATCCTTCTGAGAAACTGAAGTTTGATGATACGTCAGATTCAGAGTCAGAACATGGTCAAGAACCTGAGGTTGTTGCTGTTGAAGAACCTGTTAATCCTGATAATACTCAAGGTAATAGTGATGGAAACTCTGGAAACAATGGAGATACCACTGCTACTGACGGAGAATCTTCAAGTCAACATGGCAACAACTCAGGGGGAGATGCTGAAGGATCATCTAGTAGGACACAACATCACAATGAATTTCAAGGCGAATCATCAAGATCAAATCTTCCAAGACAGACTGTCTGGAATAAAGCTCACCCTTTTGAGTTGATTATTGGTGATCCAGATGTTGGAGTCAGAACTAGACGTGCTACTCAAAATGAGTGTCTGTTCTCAGGATTTCTTTCTGAGATGGAACCTAAGAAAATTGAAGAAGCACTGACTGATCCAGATTGGGTGATTGCTATGCAAGATGAACTCAATCAGTTTGAAAGTCAACAAGTCTGGAAACTGGTACCTAGGCCTGTACACAAGAAAGCTGTTGGTACAAGGTGGGTATTCAGGAATAAACTAGATGAAGATGGTGTGGTTACAAGAAACAAAGCAAGACTGGTAGCTAAAGGGTATTCTCAAGCTGAAGGTATTGATTATGATGAAACCTATGCTCCAGTGGCTAGACTTGAGGCCATCAGGATATTTCTGGCATTCACAGCATTTTCAAACTTTAAAGTTTATCAAATGGATGTCAAGAGCGCCTTTCTGAATGGAAAGCTGGATGAAGAGGTATATGTAGAGCAACCTCCTGGTTTTGAAGATCCAGATCATATGGATTTTGTCTTCTTTCTTTTCAAGGCTATCTATGGGCTAAAACAGTCACCAAGAAAATGGTATGACACTCTCTCTGAATTTCTTATTGAAAATAGCTTTATTAGAGGTGTCATAGACAAAACTCTCTTTTCTAAAAAACATAAGAATGATACTATATTAGTCCAAGTCTATGTGGATGATATAATATTTGGGTCTACTAATGATAATCTCTGTAAGAGATTTGCTAAGTTAATGCACAGCAAGTTTGAAATGAGCATGATGGGAGAGCTGAAGTTCTTTCTTGGATTACAAGTAAATCAAAGGTTAGACGGAACATTTATTTGTCAATCCAAGTATCTCAAGGAACTCCTCAAAAAATACAATCTGGAGGATTCTGCATCAGCAAGGACTCCATCAACTACAGCTGTCAAGCTTGGACCATGTGAAAACTCCATTAAGGTAGATGTCACAAGCTACAGAGGTATGATTGGCTCGTTACTCTATCTTACTGCAAGTAGACCAGATATTATGTATGCTACATGCCTATGTGCAAGGTTCCAAGCGGATCCTAGAGATATTCATCTCGTTGCTGTTAAACGAATCTTAAGATATCTTAAAGGAACACCAAATCTAGGTATTTGGTACCCTAAAGAATCTGGTTTTAACCTTGTCGGATATACAGATTCAGATTATGCAGGAAGTGTTGTTGATAGGAAAAGCACCTCAGGAAGTTGTCAATTCTTAGGAAGCAGGCTAGTCTCATGGTACAGCAAGAAACAGCAAACAGTTTCCAACTCAACGGCCGAGGCTGAATATATTGCTGCTGGAAGCTGCTGTGCTCAGATCTTGTGGATTAGGAACCAACTACGAGACTATGGCTCTGTATTGAACAAGATTCCTATTTTATGTGACAACACAAGTGCAATAGCCATCACCAACAACCCTGTGCAGCACTCGAGGACAAAGCACATTGACATCAGGTATCATTTTATTAGAGAGCACGTCATGAATGGTACTGTTGAACTATTTTTTGTTCCAACAGAAGAACAAATAGCAGATATTTTCACTAAACCACTTGATGAATCCACATTTACCAGATTAGTTGGTAAATTGGGCATGTTAAATAGTTTTTGTGATTAATTTAATTAATATCTGGAATCTGTTCTTGAATGAATTTACAAATGAATTTTTCATAAATGAAAAATTCATTTGCAAATTTATTTTATCATTTTATCATATTTCTTGCTTATTTCTATGTAATATATATTATCTTATCTATGTTATTTACTCTACTTGTTAATTTAAAATATCTCAGAATATTTTATTTCCTCTAAAGATATTTTTCTATGAATTTTATTTGCTAAAATTCAACAGAAATCTATTTTTAGAATAAAAATAATTAATTCTGAAATATTGTCTTTGTCTCTGTGAAAATTTTAAGTGTTTATTTCAGTTGTACTATTATGAAATATAGCTTCAGTACATTAATAGTTGTCTGTACATATTCATTTTGTTTTTCTACTGCAAAGACAATCGGCAAGACAATTAAAATTGTCTTGCTGAAAATCATTTCAGTAAACATGAAAATATAAATCTGTTAATGCTTATTTTATCTTATTCTAGAAAGACAATCGGCAAGACAATTGAAATTGTCTTGCTGAAAGTCATTTTAGTAATAATGATTGCTTATTTTAAAATCAGATTAATTTTATAACTGGCAAGACAATCGGTATGACTATTGATTGTCATGCCAGTAATAAAATTAATATCAGAATTATATTGTTTTATTTTGTACTGGTATGACAATCGGTATGACTATCAGATTGTCATACCAGTTATAATTTTAATACTCATTCTGTTATTTATTTTTCTTCTTTTTGCCTGGTATGACAATCGGTATGACAATCCCGGATTGTCATACCAGCTGTTATATAAAGGCTGTTGCTGTGTTGTTTTTCACCAATTCAACTTAGCAGTTCATTTTCAAAAAATTTCTAACAGTTTTCACTCTCATTTTCTCTCTTCTCTCTCCTCGAACAAACAAAAAAAAAAAACAGTCACCATATTTCCTTGCTCGAGTTTTTACTCAGCACACTTAATCATCACTTTAGTGATATATACATATAAGTATATACATAAACAAGTGCTGTTAAATTTTCTTAAATAAAAGTTATTATAAAAAAAAAAAAAAAAAAATCAATTAAAATCAGTTTGCCCCTTCAAATTCCATTTTAATTTTAATTTCTTATTTGTGTCTTTTGGTGTGTCAAAACTGTGTTAGTGATTTAAGAATTTTAACGAGATACATTTCTGTCTAAATTTTTCGATTATAATTAATTTAATTCGAATTATTAAATTAATTTAATTAATTCGAATTTTCTTAATATTATTCTTAAAATTCTGAAAAGCTTGTGTCTTATTATTATTTTATAAAAAATGGCTCTCAATTTCCAAATTGTCGCGCATAATCAAGTTGGTTATTTCAATCCGGAAAAATGTGATGTTGAAAAATTTAAGCCTTGGATTAGATTTTTAAATGATCATTCGATTGTTAGCTCTGCTATTAAATCAACTGTGATTTTAAACGTCGATCTACTTAGACTGATTTGCACAACTTCTACTGTGGCCGATGATTCAAAATCTTTTTCATTCACCATCGCAAACACACAGTATGTAGTTGATGAAACAGTCGTCAATCGTGCGTTAAATTTTCCACTAGACAATTTCTGTAATTTACCCTCTGAAAATGATATCACAAATTTTTTCAATGCTATTCACTATCAGGGGGTGATCAATTTAACCAAACTTTCTAAATCAAATTTGGTGTCTGAATGGGATATATTCTTCGATACACTTTCCAAAGTGTTTGCCAACTGCACAAAATCTAATTTTCATAACATTACTTCCACCCTGCAGTATATTGGTCTTGCGGTTGTTTTCAATCAAATAATCAATTTTGGCAAACTACTTTTTTCCATTCTCTTGAGACGTCTAACTTCTGCTTTACGTGATCATTCTACAAATCGTAGGGTATCATGTTACTATGCTCGTTTTCTTATGCTTATAGCAGATCATCTACTCACCCCTGAACACAAAGCACTTTTTGCTAACTCTGCTGTAACCGAACCCCCACCAGTTAGCAAAAAGATTTACACTCGCCAAGACACAACCTTCAAATTTATGCAAGTACCAGTACTTGTATCTGCTTTCATGGCCAATTATATTCCCTTGCCTATTTTTAATCTTCCCGGCCATGAACAGCAACCTCAACCTCCAGTGGTTCAAGCCACCCAGGCTCTTCCATTACAGGTAGTAACTCCTCACTCTCACTCTCACTCTCTTCCTACTTCTGTTAACAGACCCTCAGTGGTTGATAGGGCTGACCATGAAGTTGTAGAACCACAGCTTCAATCCCAGGTCATAGAGCCAAACACAGAGTCTCATTCTATTTCACCCTCTCCCCCACTGTCTAAAATGTTACCCAGAAGATTACTAGGAAGTAGTACAATATCAAATATGAGTGAACCCTCAGCTCTGCCTCCTCCTAAGAAAAGAAAAACCTATTCTGAGGCATCTGAAAGCCCATCCTTGTCCTCCCAACAGGACATGGACTTTGAAATGGCCAATGAACAGTTACTAGAGGCATTCTCTCAACAAGATGCATCTATTGAAATTCGCCATCGGGCCATGGCATCTTGTACTGAGTCAAGCACAATTCCATTACTCACAATGGAACCATACACTTCCCCAGATAATACTCAGGACACCCAGCGAGGAGTGCACGTCGAGTCGGTTACAGTGCCTGCCATAGTTACGGCAGAAGAGCAGTCACATGCTTCAGAGGGAAAATCTGACTCTCCGCCATCTTTAATAGAGTCATTTTCTCCCCTCCCAGATCCAACAACTCTGGCTCCCTTATGGGATTCTCCACTCGCAGATTTATCTGGAGAAAGTGGAGGGCAACTCGGTCAATCTATCCCTGAAGCAATTCAGACATCTATTCCAAAAGATTTGATAGCATTGACTGAGGATCGGGACTCGCGAATTCCCATTGCACCACCACTGACCTCTCTTGAAGAGGCTAGGGTGATTTTTAATGCAGGTACACAAGAACAGCAATTGGAAGACTCCTCACGAGCAATCATATTGAGAGAAACACATGCACGTGAGATGAGTGAACCAAATACGAGTGAACTTCAGGTGAGAGCACACACAGACACTGATACTGTCAACCTGTTAGCTCAGATTGCTGCCCTGAAAGAAGAACTTGCTAAAAGTCAAGCTGAAGCTCAAGCATTCAAAGCACAAGTGGTTGAACGGTCTTCTTCTTCCACCTCTGTCGACAATCAGCTTGCAATCATAAGGAATGACATCTCAGATTTAAAGACTACTGTAATACCAAAGCTCAATTCTATTCAGGACACTCCAAATTTATCAGCTGATGACATATCCAACTTCTGCTCCCTACATACAAGAATGACTTCTCTTGAAGACCTCGTTGAGATGAATCATTCACTGGACAACTCAAGATTTCTAAAGATAGAGACGGGCATGGAACATCTAAATGAAGGCATGAAGCACTTATATTACATGATCAAGAATTCTCATTGCCCTAATGAAGAACAAAGAGCTTATTTTGAAGGACCGTCTGGTGGAGGATCAGGCTCTGGAAGTGGTGGAGGTTTCAAAGGAAAGTCAGTAGAGGATCCCTCAACTAAGGGGGAGAAGAAAGGGAGTAGTTCCAAAGGGAAAGAAAAAGATACTTCTGCTGGAGATAAAGGAAAGGCTGATGATGCCTACTACAGTGGAGAACAGGATGACTTCGATATTTTTGACATTCCCACTGAACCAATTCAGGAAGATAAAGATGGGTTATTTGAAGCTGAAGAAGAAAGTGATTTTGAAGATTGGGAAGAAGAAGATACAGTGGATCCTAGGTTTGAGAAAGAATTTCAGAAAGAGCAGTCAGAGATGCAAAGAAAAGAAGCTGAACTCAAGAAGGTCTCACAGATCATTGATAGGAGAAAAGACATACAAAGAACAGAAACTCTTCAAAAGCAACGTCTTCATGACATTAAAGCTCAAGAAAGGAGAAGAGATGTCAGACTGAAGATTGGTGGAAAGTGGGATGAAGCTAGGAGAGTACTCGATATGCCTCAGCTATGCACTAACAATGATAGGCAGTTCTTACATCTTCTTGACAAGCTGGAAATCTCAAATCCTAACAATGACATGTACATGAATGCTATCAAGACTGAAGTCTCAAGGATCACAGCTGCTTTTGATAGATCCCTAAATGAGATGAGCATTTTTGTATATTGTCAGAGTGAAGGATCATTCAAGGTGTCACTTCATCTATTTGAGAATCGTTCGTTGTCAGAGATTTGGGTTCTTTTAAACAAAGTGAAAAGAAGCTCAGAGTTGAATGAAGTTCTTCGGGAAAGGCTTAAAGAGTTTGCCAGCAGGGCTAGTCCTCAAGTGGTCAACAATCCTCATCAGGTGAGATTCTTTAAGTCTGATTGTCTTCAAATCTGTCAGCTAGATGTACAATCTCTTAAAGACTACTCAGCTAAGCATCTGGTCTGGATGGAACATCATTTGAGAACTGCTGGATATTCATCCATGTTGAAGACTCAAGCTGCTGACTTGATTCAAGCTTATTGTGAGAAGAATGTTAAAAGGTACAATCAACTCAAGAATAAGTTGAAGACAGTTGGAGTTCAACCAGTCAGACCTGCAAGCTTCACTTCAGAAAAAGATCGTATCTTTGACAAGGAATTGCTTCAAGATTTAGAAGAAGGTGAAGTCAGAAGAGAAGACAACTAAAGTCAATTAGCTCAAAACTCAATGTAATATGATTAGAGCGTTATGAATCAAGATAGTCTAATGTAGTTATATGTTCAGGCTAGAGGAACATCTATCTTGTATTCACTTGTAAATTTCATTTGGAATCTGGAAAATGTTAAATATAATCCAGAACTTTTCTGCTATTTACTTTACATTACTGTTTATATCTTTTTCTTATTTGTTAGTTGAGTTATCCTCTAGGTATTTGTTGTTATTGTCTAACAAGCAAATAGGGGGAGATTGAAAGGCATATGTCATAGCCTACTCGTTTATTCGAGTATTTAACTCAACTCAAATAAGAATGTAATAAGTAAATAGTGGATCAAGCATCAGAGAGATCTCACAAAGTAACATCTGTCAAAGAATAAAGAAACATTGTTCATCTGCAAACTTGAAGATTCACTGGAAGAAGTTCAAGAATTTGATCATGCCTCAGTGATATAAATCAAGATCGTGGATTTAATCAAGTGACAGAGATCTCGTCAAGGTATCATTTATTACAAGGATTCAATCAGAACAACAAAGTCAAGACATGAAGAAACGTCACGAAAGTTAGTCACTCATGAACCAGACAGTACATCGAGTGTCAGCATTGAAGTGACGGAATTGATTCATAAGTCTCAGAGACTTTCAGAAGATTGTCAGAAGAATGGATGCTGCTCAGGGATAGTATTAATTCACTATCAATTAATTAAGTCATATAATTTAATTAAGAGAATAAATTAAATCTGCAAGGATTAATTTATTGATTAATTGAATTAAATTGATTAATTAATTTAGAATTAATAATGAGGATTTTCAGAATGTTAATTGATTAAAATCTGTGATAATTCTAAAAAGACAACTGATTGTACTAGTATGACAATCGGTATGACAATTGATAGTCATACCGAATGTCTTGCTAATTCAGTTGATTGTATTGATAGAATTTTCAATTAGATTAAAATCAATTATGTATTCAGAAAAACAATATCAATTGTACTACTATGACAATCGGTATGACAATCAATAGTCATACCGAAAGTCTTGCTAGTTCATTTTAATTGTCTTCCTAGCTCTAATAGATTGTCTCACCGAAAGTCTTTCAAGCTCAAATAGATTGTCACACCAGTTCAACAACTTAGGCTGTGATTGATTAAAAGAAAGCAGAAGACAATATCAACAGACTACTCAGCAAAAACAGAGTAGCACATACAGAACAAGAAAACACAGCAGAAAACAAAAGAAAATATTTCATCATTCATCTGCTTATTCAAGATCAAATATTCTAGTTTGTTAATGTTAAATCCAAACCACTAGAATTACTTATCTTGTTCTTGTATATCAATCTAGCGGATTAAAATCCCTAGAACTTAATCTCAAATCGCTTTTAGCATTTGATCTTTTAATTACAAAAATAGAAAAAGTTCATGTCGAATTTATTCTAAATTTGTAATAATTGATTTGAGATTAATCCCTTGTAATCGATACCGTAGTTGTAACACCTTTCAAGTTTAATAAAAGTTTTATTTAACTTGAATTTTGTTTCACAATTTTATTCCGCATTTTATTCGACGAAACGGTATTGTTTGCATTCAACCCCCCCTTCTACAAACAAATTGGGACCTAACACTAAGTAACGTACTTAGAGATATATAATTACATATCATATTCCAAGGATATTTATTAATCTAACATTTATATCGCGGTAAATTAAGAATTAATAAATTGTAAAGGGAATAATCGATAGAACATAAACATTAATAATCCTAATGTCCTAAACTAAAATATCATAGTGTTGTCTCTGGGGCACAAATACTAACACATATCACCACCATGCTGCTTGTAGAATGAAGTCTTGTCAATTGTTCCTCTAGTGAATCCATCTTTGAGCAGAAATTCCGACAGTGTATAATACCAAGCTCTAGGTGCTTGCTTCAATCCATATAGAGCCTTTAGCAGTTGATAAACAAAATCTGGAAATTCTGGATCTTCAAAGCCAGGTGGCTGTTGCACATAAACCTCTTCTTCCAACTCACCATTAAGGAATGCACTCTTTACATCCATTTGATACACTTTAAAATTTGAGTGTGCAGCAAGTGCAAGAAAGATCCTTATTGCTTCAAGTATTGCAACTGGAGCAAAAATTTCATCATAATCAATTCTTTCTTCTTGTGAGTAGCCTTTTGCAACTAACCTTGCTTTGTTCCTTGTTACAATTCTATTTTCATCCATTTTGTTCCTGTACACCCACTTAGTTCCAATTATGTTTATGTTCTTTGGGGAAGGAACCAACTTTCAAACTTTGTTTCTTTTAAATTGATTTAGCTCTTCTTGCATGGCAGATATCCAGTCAGGATCAAGTAGAGTTTCCTCAGTGTCTTAGGCTTAATTTGTGAAAGAAAGCATGCATGTAGACATTCATTTGCAGTTGTACTTCTAGTCCTTACTCCAGCAATTGGATCACCAATAATTGCATCTTTTGTGTGACTCCTATCTCATTTCCTAGTGTGATTTTTTTGACTTGAATTTTCTGCATTTTCTTCACCATTGGCATGACTTGCAGAAATTTCTCCTCTTTCTCCCCCAGAGTTTGTGCCATAAAATTTAAGTTTATTGATGAGTGGATTTGTTAGATATATTTGTGATGTCATGTCTAATCTGATTTGTTTAGTTTCAGAACTTATTATCAAAATATCAGAACTTAACTGGAAATCAGAACTTACTGAAGACATGAAGTTATCATAACTTAAGGCGTCAGAACTTATATCAGAACTTAAGTGCGGATACACTTCAGGGATGAAAAGTGGCTGGTTTATAGGAGAGGATCTGGATTAAACAAAAGAAGATATGCTTAGAGAGTTGGACAGCTAAAGGACTACAGAAGATAATATCTGATTGATATATTTTAGGAAGAGATATATTTCATATCAAATTAGAAGATATCTTGTAACTGTGTACTATATAAACACAGCTTAGGGTTTATACTATAAGTGTTATCATTCACGAGAAAGATTATTCATTGTAACCCTAGCAGCTCTTAGTGATATTCATACATCATTAAGAGAGTAGTTTAACCTACTGTAACAGAGTTCATTATATTGAATAAACTTGATTAATGTTACATACTTGTGTTCTAAGTCGATTTGATTATATAAACACTATATTCAACCCCCTTATATAGTGTTGTGTATCCTAACAAGTGGTATCGGAGCCTTTCTGTTAACACACATACAGTAAGATCCAAATAATAATCATGTATGATCAATCGAAAACACAAGACCCTCAAAAACCTGCAAAGGTTCAACCCATTCATAACACCATTAGATTTGAAACCATCAGGGTTCCTATGCTCAGGGTGTCTGAGTACCCTGTATGGAGTGTGAAGATGGCCATGTTTCTGGAAGCTATAGATCCAGAATATTTAGACAGAATTTATGATGGTCCACACAAGCCCACAAAGCTTTCTGTTGTAATTGGGAATGAGCCACATAATATGATTCCCAAAGAAAAGAGAGAATTCACCTCTGAAGACATCTCTTCAATAGCCAAGGATGCAAAAGTAAGACACTTGCTCGATAGTGCACTTGACAATGTAATGTCAAATAGGGTGATTGGATGCAAGACTGCAAAAGAAATCTGGGGTGTATTGGAAGTGAGATGTCAAGAAACCAATGCCATAAAAAAGAACAGGAAGACAATACTCACACAGGAGTATGAACACTTTGACTCAAAATCTGATGAGTCACTAACTGAGACACATGAAAGATTCATAAAGCTGTTGAATGATCTGTCACTAGTGGATAAGGAATATGATCCAGAAGATTCAAATCTGAAATTCCTAATAGCTCTTTCTGAAAAGTGGGATTTGAAAGCTACTACAATAAGAGAAAACTATGAACTTGCTGATATGTCTCTTGATGAAATCTATGGGATGCTCAAGACTCATGAACTTGAGATGGAGCAAAGAAAGAAGAAGCATGGAGGGAAGACTAAGACAGTTTCTTTGAAGGCTGAAGAAAATTCAATTATCTCTAGGAAGGCAAAAGGAAAGGCTCTCATCATACAGTCTGATTCAGAGTCATCAGATTCTGATGATGATGATTCAGAACCTGAAAATTTATCTGAAGTGGATGTTGATGCAGAGATGATGCAACTATGTGCTCTTATGGTGAAGTGTATCACAAAGATAGCCTACAAGAAATTCAGAAAGAGTAAGAAGTTTTCCAGGAAAAGTGGAAGTTCTAAAAAGATAGGGTTCAAAAAGTCTGAAGGCAAAGGAGGAAAGTCTGACAGAGGAGACAACTCAAATGTCAAATGCTATAATTATGGTGAAAGAGGCCACATCTCTCCTGATTGCAAGAAAGGAAAGGGTGATAAATGCCAAGAACTTATCACAAAGAAGAAAAAATGGGCAGACACTTCGGAATTTGAAGAAGAGGTGAACTATGCCTTAATGGCAAATGCTGATAGCAGTTCTGATGCTGCTAAACTAGAGGTACCTCTATCAACTCTTGCTTTTGATACAGATGATATTACTGAGTTGAGATTATTTCTGAAAAACATTTATATTAGCTATAGATATCAGACTTTAGAGAATGAAAGATTAAAATCCGAAAATCTAAAGTACAAAAACAGAAATAGCTATCTTGAAGAAGAGGTAGTCCACCAGAACACTATTCAGACAGAGAGAGATAATGTTGTGTATGTTAAGAATGAATTGCTTAAACAGAATGATTATCTAAAATATGAATTAGAAAAAGAAAGAGAAATCATCAGGACTTGGACTAACTCAGGAAAAACAACTCAGAATATTCTAAGTAGTGGAAACTGGAAAGAGGGGTTAGGTTATAAAGATGGCAAAAGTGAGAAAGGGACTTTTCCAATTAAGCCAAAGGTAAATCTTGTTAAATTTGTTGCAAAAACTGTTGTATCTGATTCTGAAAAGGTGAAAGACTCTAAGACAGAAGTCAAAGAAAAGTCAACTTCTGACAAATTAAAACAGGATAAACCAGCTGTAGTAAACATAGGCTTAATGACAAAGAAGCAGCTTAAGTATAAGCTGAAAGAGATTAGAAATGTAAACAAGGTAAAGGAAGCTAGGAAAAATAGGAATGGAAAGGAAGGTGTGAATACAAGTAATAATTATATGCCTGTTCCTAATGCTCCTAGAAATAAATGCTATAATTGTGGAAACTCTAACCATCTTGCTTCTTTTTGCAGGAAAAATAAAGATATAAACTCTTTACCTTCTAAATCAGGAGTTAAGAGTCAGTCTGTTAGATTTAAACCACAAAATCCTTGTTTTCATTGTGGTAGTTTATGGCATTCTATTTATACTTATAAGGAATATCATAGTCTATACTATGATTATTATGAAATAAAACCTTCTTTAAAGAAACTTAGTGTAATTCCTTCTAGTTTAAATTATGATGTAAAGTCTGATAAAAAGCATGTTAGCATAAACTCTGAAACTAAATCCGCTGCAAATGCTAACAAACTTAATAAGGCCAAAGGATCCAAGCAAGTCTGGGTCCTTAAAACTAATCAATAGTGGTATTTGTGATTGCAGGGCAACAGGAAAAATATTCTGGTTCTGGATAGTGGATGTTCAGGACATATGACTGGAAATAAAGCCCTGCTATCAGACTTTATGGAGAAAGCTGGCCCAAGAGTTTCTTATGGAGATGAAAACATGGGAAAGACTCTGGGATATGGCAATATCAATCTTGGAAATGTCATAATTGAATCAGTAGCTCTTGTCTCAGGACTTAAACACAATCTGCTAAGTGTGAGTCAAATCTATGACAGAGGTTATCATGTGGATTTCTTTGAAGAACACTGTGAAGTTGTAAGTAATTCTACAGGCAAAGTGGTTCTGAAAGGTTACAGACATGGTAACATATATGAAGCCAGACTTTCAACAAATTATGATGGTTCTGCAATTTGTCTGTTAAGCAGAACATCAATTGAAGAAAGCTGGAATTGACACAAGAGACTCTCTCATTTAAATTTCAACAACATAAATGAGCTAGTAAAGAAAGATCTTGTGAAAGGACTACCAAAATCAATATTTGCTCTTGATGGTCTTTGTGACTCATATCAGAAGGCAAAACAAATAAAATCTTCATTCAAGATCAAAATTGAATCCACAATTCTTGAGCCTTATCACTTATTGCATGTTGATCGATTTGGTCCAGTCAATGTCATGTCTATTGTAAAGAAGGAATATGCTATGGTTATAATGGATGAGTTCACAAGATACACTTGGGTGTATTTCTTACACAAGAAGAATGAAACTGCATCTACTCTAACTGATAATATCAGACAGCTGGATAAGTTAGTCAAAGATTCTGTTAAAATAATAAGAAGTGATAATGGCACTGAGTTCAAGAATTCAATCATGGAAGAGTTCTGCAAAGAGCAAGGAATAAAGCAGGAATTTTATGCACCTGGAACTCCACAACAGAATGGAGTTGTAGAAAGAAAGAACATGACCCTTATTGAAGCTGCACGAACTATGCTTGATGAAGCAAAGCTACCAACCTATTTTTGGGCTGAAACTGTGCAGACTGCTTGTTTTACACAGAATGCTACACTAATAAACAAGCATGGAAAAACACCATATGAGATGGTGAAGAAAAAGAAGCCAAATCTGAAATACTTTCATGTATTTGGATGCAAGTGTTTTGTTCTTAAGACTCATCCTGAACAGTTGTCAAAATTTGATCTAAAAGCTGATGAAGGAATTTTTGTTGGATATCCGCTTTCCGCAAAAGCTTTTAGAGTCTACAATTTAAGAACAAGGGTTGTCATGGAATCTATCAATGTATCTTTTGATGATAAAAAGATTACTGGACTTGAAGATTTCAATAATCATGATCAGCTGAGATTTGAAAATGAAGATGTAAATTCTGATTCTGTAAATACTGATGACCTAAATCCTGATCCTGTAAGTTCTGACGGGTTAAATTTTGATGTCATTGAAACTGTGGTAATTGCTCCAAAGAAAAATGCACCTATTCAGGGGGAGCAAGCTGATGATCATACCACATCTCAAGACTCTCAAGAAGCATCAGAACCTGTCACTGGCTCTTCAAGTTCTAATTCATCAAGTGCTGATGAGCCAAATTCTGACAATTCTGGAAACTCTAATTCTTCAATTCCTGAAGGATCCAACTCAAATTCTGGAATCTCAGAGAGCATAACTTCAGGGGGAGCATCAGAAAATGCTGATGGAGACAGCATGGATCATGGGGGAGGATCCAGTTCTAGAGATCAACTTCCATCTGCAAGGAAGTGGACTAAATCACACACACCTGACTTAATAATTGGAGATCCTGAAGCAGGTGTTAGAACTAGAACAACAACAACAACAAATGAATGTCTCTTTCATTCCTTTTTATCTCAGAATGAACCAAAGAAAGTGGAAGAAGCTCTTCAAGATACTGATTGGATGCAAGCAATGCAGGAAGAGTTAAATGAATTTGAAAGAAATAAAGTCTGGACCCTAGTACCAAGACCAAAGAACAGATCCATTGTTGGTACAAAATGGGTGTTCAGAAACAAAACTGAAAGTGATGGCATAATTACAAGAAACAAAGCAAGGCTGGTTGCTAAAGGTTACTCTCAACAGGAGGGTATTGACTATGCTGAAACATATGCTCCAGTTGCTAGATTGGAATCCATAAGAATCTTTTTGGCTTATGCTGCTCACAAGAAGTTTAAAGTCTTTCAAATGGATGTCAAAAGTGTTTTTCTCAATGGAGAACTGGAAGAAGAGGTATATGTTGAACAACCTCCAGGCTTTGTAGAACCAAAATTTCCAAATCATGTCTACAGGCTTGACAAAGCACTTTATGGCCTTAAGTAAGCTCCTGGAGTATGGAATGAGACTCTGACTCAATTCCTTCTGTAAAGTGGATTTCACAGAGGCACAATTGTCAAGACTTTATACTACCTCAACAATGGGAAGGACTTACTTTTGGTACAGAAATATGTTGATGATATCATCTTTGGCTCTACAAATATAAAACTTTGTGAAAGATTTTCCAAGTTAATGCAGTCAAGATATCAAATGAGTATGATGGGAGAACTTAGCTATTTTCTAGGACTTCAAGTCAAGCAAACTGAAGAAGGTACTTTCATAAATCAATTCAAGTACACCAGAAATTTACTCAAGAAATTTGGAATGCAAGATAATTCAATTGCATCAATTCCCATGGCCACTGCTACCAAGTTAGATAAAGATACGGGAGCATTAGTAGATATTACTAACTACAGAGGTATGATTGGCTCCTTACTCTATTTAATTATAAGTAGACCAGATATCATGTATGCTACCTGTCTTTGTGCAAGATTTCAGGTTGATCCAAGAGAACCTCATCTAATAGTTGTGAAAAGAATTTTCGAGTACCTCAAGGGTACAACTGATCTAGGATTGTGGTATCCTAGGGAATCATATTTTAAGCTAATAGGTTACTCAGATGCAGATTTTGCAGGATGCAAAACAGACAGGAAAAGCACTAGTGGAAGCTGCCAATTTCTTGGAGGTAGATTGGTTTCTTGGTTCATCAAGAAACAGAAATCAATTTCCACATCAACTGCAGAAGCAGAATATATTATTGCAGGAAGCTGTTGTACACAAATTCTTTGGATGAAGAATCAGTTACTGGACTATGGGTTAGAATTTTCTAAAATACCTATTTACTGTGATAATCAAAGTGCTATTGTTATGACAGGAAATCCAGTTCAACACTCAATGACAAAGCACATCAGCATTAGGTACCATTTCATAAGGGAACATGTGATGGAAGGTACAGTGGAATTACATTTTGTTCCAACAGATCAACAACTAGCAGATATCTTCACAAAACCATTATGTGAAGCTACTTTTACAAGACTGGTAAATGAACTTGGAATGGTTTCAGGCTCTTTCTCAAAATCTTCTTAGTTTTTGTTCTCATACATCAGACTTTATGATCAGTGTTTACAGATTTTCTTATCTTCATGTAATATGTTCTTAAATTGTAACATATTAAACACTACTTATTATCTAATGTGATTCTATAAACTCTGAAAGTGTTTTGAATGTTCTGTGACTATTCAATCCAATGAGGATTATTTTGTTAGATGCTGACTTAGAAGTCTTTAAAAAACTATATATCCCATGTTTGAATTAGTTATTTATGTGGAAATCAATAACACAAGCAAATTCTGATTTTGATCTTAGTCAAATTTACTTTGTATATCTTATTACTAAGTCACAAACTAGATTATTGCTTCTTATCTGTCAAATTCTATTGTCAGTAAATCTTAAGAATGAACTACATGCTTGATAAGCCTCACTTATCTGAAGAAAATAAAAGAAAAATTGAAATCAGGTACTCCTTTGAGATCTAGAGTAAATATGTGAAAGGGAAGACCCAAGTGCATTGCTGGTATTAAGTAATATGCATTAGAAAAGCAAATTTTTCTTGGTGACTTTTCACATTCTCTGATTACTGGAGAAATATTCTGATAACAACATAAATTCTGAAGGCAGTTGTAACTCATTTACACTGAGAAGCCATTGTCAAAAGAATTTCAAAAGATGCATAAAATAAGCACAAACAGTTGAGGTGAATTCTTGCATAACTTTATTCTATATTAGACTTCATAATTCAAGACAGATTTTAAGTTTTTTTCTTAGTTATGCCTTATTTCTAAGATATACTGAAGTTTGTCAGACTTTAATCTTTATCTTATCATTTGCCCAAACACACACACTCTCACCCCATATGAATGATGAAAATTATTGTGGTGATTAAGTTGTTTCAGATAAACAGTTAAGTATTATTTGCATAAATTCTACGGACAAGTTCTGATTATGTTCTGATGATTAAACTCTGAAGAAACCAGTCAGTATTTGTGTGAAGAATCATAGAAGCAGTCATTCAATTTTCTGAGTACAGAAGCTATGTTCTGATGACCTTTAAATTCTGATAATAGTCAAATTCTGATGCAAACTCTGATGCTTACGTGTCACATTTTAATTACTTGACTTATTTTTGATATTTACTGTAACGATCATATTCTCAGACAATAATTAAGTGTGATAAAACAGTGATAATCATTTGGTTAATGGGTTGCGTGTTTGTTTTGGTAACCGGATGTGAGCAATAATTACTGTACGTTTACCGTGCCCACTAATAATGTTTTGATTGTTTACATGCTGCCAGGTGTAAAATGTCTGTTTTACTTCCAAAAAGAGCCGTTGAGTGGAAAGAGTATAAATATTAGAGATAAAAGATTATATAAATCTTTTAACTTCTCTCTTATCTTCTCTCTTATTTCTTTTACTTTCTCTCTCTCTCTCTCTTTCTCTCTATTTTCTGACGGACTTTCTTACAGGCATTTTATCAAACACCTTGTGAACACACAACTTCTCACTTAATTTCTCACAGAAATGGCACCAAAGGACGTTATCTTTAATGGAGCCAAGTTCGTCCCCAACAACTATATGGCTATTCTCAGCAAGGACGATGCTCCTTCAGATCTTCATTTCATTGAAGATTTTCTGGCTCGTAGTGAAATAGGGTATGCTCTGACCCAACCACAATCACTCTCAGGAATACAAATACTGGAGTTTTGGAGGACTGCAGTCTATGATGATGGTGGTGAAAATGGGTCCCCAAGCATTATTTTTACAATAGGGGAATATGAGCACTTGGTCACCTTGTCAACTGTTCGACAAGCATTGTATTTGCCAGAAAACTGTACTTACAGTTCATAAGTTGGAGAGTCGGTACTTCAAAACATGATGGCAAATCTTGGCTATGAGAAATCTTTATCCAAGCTGGGACAACTGAAGAGGCCCTACATCAGGAGGGAGTGGAGCTTCTTTTTCGACTGTATTACCAAAGCCTTTTCCAACAAATGCTCCAACTTTGATGCTATTCCAATCATGAGTCAGCAAATTGGGTATACTCTTCTTAATCAAACTCATTTTGATTATGCTAGTGTTGTGCTAGGTTTTATTGGGGATAGGATGAAAGAGGACCCAAATACTGTTTATTTTGCTAGGTTCTGTCAGCTTATTTACAGTTTTTGTTGTTCTGATAAGCCCCAAAACTTTAGTGAGACAATTGAACCCTTTAAACTTCATAAAAGGGCCTTCACAAACTTGTTATCTACTGATAATAAGAAAGAAATACTAAGACCTCTTCAAATTCCTCTATCTGTAAAATAGTTCTTAGTAAATTCTGATCCTCAAACATATACAACCATATATCCTGATGTTGCACCTACACAGGCTACTACTCCTCAACCTCCACCAACCCACCCTTCCAATACTCAACCACAGCCTACTATCAGAACCTACTATCAACTAGAATAATCCTCTCAACCACAACCATCAGCACCTACTATCAGAACCTCACCTCTCAAATCCAAAACCAAACCAACCTCTGGTACTTCTCAAAAGGTGCCAGTTGTAAAATCTGACACATCCTTTAGGCCCAAAGCCAAAAGAACTATATATGTGCCTAAATCTCCACAAGGAGAAGAAGAAGGATGATTCTGAGAGATAAATCTGATGAGGATGAACAAGTCCAGGTTCCTGCATCAGAACCTATGACAATAGAAGCTGAAGAGTCAACTCTTCAGAAAGAGACTGAAGCTGAGGGTTCTGGAATTTTGAAAAGGAAAAGACCTTCAAGTTCTGATACAGATAAAGTCACTCCTCCACTTAGAAGATCAAGGAAGACTAGAGCAGGTGTGAAAATTACACAATCTCAATATGAAGAAGGGGATCAGGAATCTCTGATCTCATCAGAACCTATTGCAATTGAAGCCCTTCCAGCACCTGAAGACATTGTTCAAGACACAATGATCACACCTCCTATCTCTCCATTCAATGAAACAATTACAGTTGAAGATTCAGGGTTAAGTCCTGAAATTGACATTCATAGGCTGAATATTCCAACTGTCTTGTATCTGGAAGCACCACCAGCAACAGAGTTAACTCCACCTGTTTCTCCAATGCCAAATGCTCAAGTTCCTACTACACCAATTCTGGATTTGGACCCTGAAACACATGAAGTTGTTCCAGAATATCCTTTAGTTATACACACTCTGGTGTTATCAGAAGATGACGAGATTTTATCAAGTTCTGGAGACAGTGCTCCAGCAAGTGCTCCAGTCAGTTCTCTAATTCTTGGAAATGAGGCACTACTTAAGTTTGTTGAAGAAGATGCTCCTGTTCCTTGGGAAGAGACCTTTAGAGGAGTTGAATGGACAAAAAAATGGAATGAACCTGACTTCATTCCCATCTCAAATGTTCTATCAGAGCATATTTCAAAAGCTGATGAGTTGCTAACAAGTTCAGATTTCAAGCACCAACTAAAAGTCACAGCTCTCAATACTAAATCTCTTCAAGGTCTACATTCCAAGACTCATGAAAAGGTTGATAAACTTCAGGAATCAGCTGATAAACTAGACCTGATGCTCAAACTAGACAAGAATAGGTTTATCAGACAAATTCAAGAGAAAGTTGAAGCTATTGAGCAGGTTCAAGAAAAGCAGCAGGCCCAACTGGATGAGGTCCTGCAGAATCAAGCTTCTCAACAAACACAGCTCAATGAAATCCAATATTTAGTGGAACTCTTTCTTTCTCTACTCCTTCCAGATGATGCCAAAAAGGGGGAGAAGGTAGTTAAGTCCAAATGCTCAATTAGAAAATCACTAAAGAAAAAGGATGATTCTGAAGATGACCAGGGAAACCCTAGCAAGGGCAAAAGTCAAAGTCAAGGAAAGCAAAGCAGCAAAGTTTCTTCACATAAACTAATTTCTGATTCTAGAAAATCTTCTATACAGAAGAATATAAGTTCTGAAGCTGTGAATGCTCAAACTTTGATATCAAGTTCTGATATTCTGATTCAGTCTGGAAGTCAAGACTCTCAGAAGTTTTTACAAACTCTGAAGCTCAAGGGAAGGGAGACCACTATCTACTATAAGGATCCCAAGATTCAGACTCTTGATGAAGAAATTGCTAAAAGATTGTTTCTCAAGCATAATCCTAGAATGGATTTAGAGGCTCTAAAGGAGGAAGAAGCTAGATTTGCTGCTGAGAAGACAAATCCTAAGTCTGAAGCTTCTAATGCAAAGAAGCCTCCCAGACCTAAGGAAAAAGGCATAGTGATAAAAGAAAGATCTGCCACAGAGATTCCTACATCAAGGACTAGATCTCAAACTACTACTGATCCCAAAGACAAGGTAAAAGGAAAAGTTGGGGAGATAGTCAAGAAGCAGGAAATGAAGATTCCTCAAATTCTGATGGATCATGTGTACAAGTTGGTTCAAGTCTTTGATGATGCTGCTGCTGAAGATGAAACTGTTAAAACTCTGAAAAGAAAAAAGATGACAGAAGAATCTAAGACAACCTCTGACATAGCTCAAGTTATTCAGAGTGAAGATATTTCAGAACAACAAGCTACAGAAGAATCTACAAATCCTGAACAAGTCATCAAGACATCAACCTCTGATAGAGCTCAAGTTAATTTGAACAAGATGACAGTTGCTGATAAGAAGAAACTCCTATGGAAAAATGCTAATCCGTCAGATCCTAAGAAAAGTCAACTGATATATGATTTCATGACTGTTGGATTGAATGCCAGAGAAGCAAGAGACATATCTGGGTTAGGATCAAGCAAAGCCGGGATCAAAACAGGAGTTGAAGTAACTATCAAAGATCCATTTTTATTAACTGACAAACCACTTGAAGAAGTTACACAGAAATACCTTGACAAGGTTATATCTGCTCAAGTGGTACTGGATACTCATGATAAGAGTAAAATCAAGGAAAAGCTGATTATATTCTTAAAGATGGAAGAACATACAGAATGTCAAAATCAGACGTGCTGAACAAATCTCTTATAGAAATTCAGTTCTTTCATTATCTTTTAGAGGTAAAGTCTGAGGTTACTAGAAGATGGTCAAATTTCATGATGAAGACCATAAGGGATAAAGCCAGAATCTTTGGATCAAGGGTTGCATAATTTATTCCAAAAATAGTTGAAGATAATGGAAGAGAAATTCTAATAAAGAAGAATTCTGCTAAGATGGAAGTTATTCAGAAAGAGAAATGTCTATACTACAATGAAGACTCCTCTCATCCAAGGGTAATCAGACTTGGTGATGGATTGGAAAGAAATCACATTTCAGCACTTAAGACTGCCATCTACTAGATTGGAAGTCAAGATGAAGAACTGATACAAGTCAAAGAGAAGCTGATATCAAACTTTGTCAAGAATCATTTTGGATTCAGGTTGATTCAGTAAGATTGGTAAAAGCTACAAGGACTGTAAGTTATAATTAGTTGTCTAAATAAACTCTCATTGCATTTGTACTTAAATGTTTTTGACATCATCAAATCTATTAACTTATATATTTTTCATAGTTTACAAGTTGGGGGAGATTGTTAGATATATTTGTGATGTCATGTCTAATCTGATTTGTTTAGTTTCAGAACTTATTATCAGAATATCAAAACTTAACTGGAAATCGGAACTTACTGAAGACAGGAAGTTATCATAACTTAAGGCGTCAGAACTTATATCAGAACTTAAGTGCGGATACACTTCAGGGATGAAAAGCGGCTGATTTGTAGGAGATGATCTGGATTAAAGAAAAGAAGATATGCTTAGAGAGTTGGACAACTAAAGGACTACATAAGATAATATCTGATTGATATATTTTAGGAAGAGATATATTTTATTTCAATTAGAAGATATCTTGTAATTGTGTACTATATAAACACAGCTTAGGGTTTACTCTATAAGTGTTATCATTCATGAGAAAGATTATTCATTATAACCTTAACAGCTCTTAGTGATATTCATACATCATTGAGAGAGTAGTTTAACCTACCGTAACATAGTTCATTATATTGAATAAACTTGATTACTGTTACATACTTGTGTTCTAAGTCGATTTGATTATATAAGCACTATATTCAACCCCCTCCTATAGTGTTGTGTGACCTAACAGGATTTTATATCTACTTGGAACGCTTCATTTTAGGCTTAATTTGGTGTTTTGGACTCAAGTTGTTGGTATTTTTGATGTGTTTTTGTGTTTTTGCTTCTCAGGCAGTAGTTGGAGGATAAATGGAGATTTTATTCAATATATGCTGAAAAGAGCCAAGAATCTGAAGTCAAGGTCATTCCCAATTTTTAGAGGATCTCGAGAGCTTCGCATGGACTATTGGGTCGTCGATTTTGATAAGCGAAACTCAACTTACAAGCAAAAGAAGAAATTGGAGAAAAAATCCAGAAGCACGGTTCGCCCGTACAGGGAAGAGGGGCGGCCACGCTGAAAGAACAGTAGCACGGCGCGCCCGTGCTAGAATGCGGGGCGGCCGTGCCAGAAGGACAGAAATAGAGCGCGCCCGCGCAGTGATAGCGCGCAACCGCGCCAGGTCGTTTTCACAGAATCCTGATTCCAGTCTGATTTTGAGAGTATAGAAGCCCAGAACGACCAGAAGCCTATATTTATCAATAAAAATACGTTTTTAACAAGAAGGAGGCCTGGGAGAGCAATAAGAAGACCTATAGAGCATGAGAAGGCTACGGAAAATAAGACTTATGTTTTCTTTAATATAGTTGATACTTGGATGCTCGTTTTCGATTTGTCTTTGAACCCTAGTACTCTTATATTGTTTATTATCATGCTTTCATTGGAACCCATGGTGATGATGAGTTTGATTATGAACTAATCGTTATCGTGGGGTTCTAGCGGATTTAATTATGGATTTCTTTAGTTAATTTATTTCAATATCTTGGTGTGTGGTGATTGTATGTTAACCTAGTATTGGTTGTGCTTATTCGTCTTATGTGCGTAGCTAACATATAAGATAGTGTATGAATTTCTATTGAAGCGACAGTAAATATAGAGGTTTAGAACTTGCCATGCTAGCATAGGTTCATTTGTTATTGTTATGCATGATTCATAGGTAATTTTAACCATCTTACTTGCCCTATATAATCAAGATAGATAACTTGCGCATTAAACCGTTATGTTTTCAATTCTTATAGACATATAAGGACTAAGCATAATTGGTATCCATTCAACTTATATCTCTTTTGTGGATGCTTGGTAGTAGGGTATTCGTACAACGAAAGTTGCCGTTTACTAGTTTCGTGTTATCTGATTAGTGTCATCACCATTACATGCTAATGTTAAGAACAAACAGGCTATTTAATAAAGTATTTAATGAAGTTAGGATCCCATATTTGTCATATATAGTAATTCAACCTCAATTCTCTTAATTAATGTTATTTAGTATAATCTCTTAGTTTAATCAAAATCCAATTTGTTATTTGTCTTAGTATTGAGCGATAACCATACATTGTTGCATAGGTGCATAAATTGAACTTAACATAAACCAGTCTATGTAGGAACTAATCTGATTTATATCTTATACTACTTACGAACACGTATACTTGCGTGAATTTTAGCGCGTGTATTCGCCGTAACAAGTTTTTGGCGCCGCTGCCGGGGACTCGGTGTTGTCAATTTTTGGTTTATGTGCTTGTCATCAGTGGTCGTTAAAGTTCACTGACTCGGATTCTTTTACTTTCAAGATTTATTTGTTTGTGTTTCAGGTACTCATTACAATGGGAGATCCAGCAGCACGAATGAAAGCCTTGATGCATTTTTCTCAACCCAAGATCAATGACATTCAATCTAGCATTGTCAGGCCATCTATCACAGCTAATACCTTAGAGATCAAGCCTGGCATAATTCAATGGGTGCAGAATTCAATCCAGTTTGGGGGTTCTTCAACGGAAGATCCCAATATGCACATTAGGGATTTCATTGAGATCTGTGACACCTTCAAGTTCAACGGTGTTTCTGAAGATGCTGTGAAGCTGAGACTATTCCCATTCTCTCTGAGGGACAAGGCTTAGAGCTGGTTACACTCTCTACCAGCTGGTTCGATTACTACTTGGGAAGATCTTGCTCAAAACTTTCTCACTAAATTCTTCCCTATGGCAAAGACAACTACAATCAAGAATGCTCTTACTCAATTTGTGCAGCAATCAGGAGAATCTTTATATGAAGCTTGGGAGCGCTACAAGGAGATGCTTAGGAAGTGTCATCATCATGGAATGCCTGATTGGATGATCATCAATTATTTTTATAATAGTTTGGGAGCACAGTCCAGACCCATGCTCGATACAGCATCAGGTGGAGCCTTATGGGCTAAGAGCTACGATGAAACTTATGATCTAATTGAACTGATGGCTGCTAATAAATATCAGTATCCAACCCAAAGATTACCACCGGGAAAGTTAGCAAGAGTTCTTGAAGTGGATACAGCTACGTCTTTCACTGCTCAACTAAAGGCGTTGACTATGAAGGTCGATTCTCTAGCTAACTATGGTGTTAATCATATAACCAGTATTTGTGAGATGTGTGCAGGTTCGCATGCGACGGAATAATGCGCTATATCTAGTGAATCAGCTCAGTTTGGGAGCAACTTTCAGAGATCGTAGCAACCAGTTCCAGATACTTATCATCTTGACAACTGGAATTATCCTAACTTCAGCTGGAGCAACAATCAGAATGTGATGCAACAGCCGTTTCAACAGTTTGGAAATAAGCAATTCAATCCTCCTGGTTTTCAGCAACAACTCGCACCAAGACAACAACTCCAACTTCAAACTCATGAAGGTGCAGGTCAATATTCGAATGAAAAATCTGAATTGGAGGAGTTGAGGCTTATGTGCAAAAACCAGGCTCTTATATGCCAAATCCAGGCTGTTTCTATCAAGACTCTGGAGGACCAAATAGGGAAAATTGCCAACGCCTTATTGAATCGACCACCAGGAACGCTTTCTAGTGATACAGAAGCCAATCCAGGCAAGAGGGAAGTTGAAGAACAGGTGAATGCCATCACCTTAAGGTCTGAAAAGGTCGCAAGTCCCCAAATTCAGCAAGACGATGAGCCTGAAAAATCTCGAGTTTCAGAAAATGAGGTTGTGGCTGAAGAAGAAGTGCTAAAGGAAGCAGAAGTGGAACCAAGGAAGATAACTGGTGAACACACTCCTCCTGAGGGTAATACAGGGGAGAAACAAGTCTATCCTCCACCTCATTTTCCTAAAAGGCTGCAGAAGTAGAAGTTGGATAAGCAATTTTCTAAGTTTCCAGAGGTGTTCAAGAAACTTCATATCAACGTACCTTTCGCTGAAGCTCTTGAAAATATGCCTAGATATGCAAAGTTTATGAAGGGTATTCTATCTCGGAAAGTGAAGCTTGATGACTTGGACACCGTTGCTCTTACGGAGGAATGCAGTGTTGTGCTACAACAGAAGTTGCCTCCGAAGCTTAAAGATCCTGGAAGCTTCACTATTCTTTGCACTATTGGAAACTTGTCATTTGAAAAATGTTTGTGTGATTTGGGAGATAGCATCAATCTGATGCCCTTGTCTATCTTCAAGAAGCTTGGTCTACCTGATTTGAAGCCGACATATATGTCCTTGTAGTTGGTCGATCGTTCTATTACATATCCATGAGGCATTGTGGAGGATGTGTTGGTCAAAGTGGACAAACTTATCTTTCCTGCTGACTTTATAATTCTTGACTTTGAGGAGGATAATAAGATTCCCATTATCTTGGGGAGACCATTCTTAGCTACTGGCCGAACTATGATCGATGTGTAAAAATGAGAGCTTACGATGAAGGTTCAAGATCAGAAGGTGACTTTTCATGTGTTCAAGGCAATAAAGTTACCCACAGCTAAAGAGGAGTGCTTTAAAGTAGAGTGGGTCGACTCTGTCATGAATTCGGAGCTTGAGCAATTGCCAAAGTCAGATACCTTAGAGAGATCCTTAATAGGGGAATCAGTTATTGAAAAGGAAGAAGGAGCAGAGCAACTGCAGGTTTGGAATGCTCCTCCGTGGATGAGGAAGTTGTATATGCCATTCGATTCTCTTGGGTTAGCAGAGCTAAAAATTTCTCAGGAGCATTTTGAAACATCTATTGAAGAAGCTCCTACACTTGAGCTCAACTGACTGCCAGATCACTTGAGTTATGCATTCTTAGGTGCACCCCATGATAAGGGGTTGGGATAAATTTTTGATGATGTAGAAAGTGGCCGGACGGATCCTCCAGTGTCTACAGAGGGTTCTTCTCATGTGTAGCAGGTAGTTGATAGGACTAGTATTGGTGATGAGCAGTACAGGCGAATGACTAGGCTTATGGAGGCCATGCATGACATTCACCGTCGTTTTGCTGCAGATTTGACACACGCTCTAGGTACTATTTCTCGAGACACTGATGTCGAGGTTGATTGGCCACCTGATCCTCCACCCGAAGAGGGTGATCCTCCCGCTAACTAGGTATGCCTCAGATCCTTATTATTACCTTCAACGAGGATATTGAAAATTTTAAGTTTGGGGGTGATAATGTAAGGATTATTTTGTGTGTGTCCATATAGATTCATATTGCATGTTTAGTTGTAGTTCATTCATATTTTTGCATGATTGTTCATTTAGGACATATTTGTTTGTATTTTTGTTTGTGTTATTGTGTGAGTCCATGTAGTTGCATTTGCATGCATATAACATAATCCTTTAGGTTGAGCTATTTCTGATTGATTGGTTGATGTTGATGTGAGTGTAGTGATGACGAATAGAGGGATGTTTAAGTCCTAATGAATTTATTTACATGCCAGAAACAAATATTTTCACAAAGTCTTATAGGGTTGCTTTTGATCTAAATCATGATCATACTTGTTTGTTGTTGAGATTTAATCACTTGGTTATATTTAGAATTTGTGATATTCTCGTAATGACGTAAAAGCACTGATTTTTAAACTGGAGAAAAGCAGGATTTCATTGCTAGTTGTTGTAAGGCTAGGCGTTAAATGGCTAGTAGCCGGCTCATAATTTTATGAGTAGTCTAGGTTTGAATGAGATGGAGTGAAACACACTCATTCAGAAATTGTTGAAAAAAAGAAGAGGAAAAAGAAAAAAGAAAAAAAAGTATATGTTTATGCATAATTGATCAAGAGTGAGCTCTTTAATACTCGAGTTATTAAGTTCTAGCGGAGTTTGTGCCTAGTGACCTAAGGCTTTTATAAGTCTGGGATCCGCTAACCTAATGCTCGCTATATGGGTATTATTGCATAAGTCTTTTGGGACCTCATTCATTGCACGGTCAAGTAAGCATCTTTGTTATGTGTTCAATAATAACATGAATCCTTGTATAACTCTAGTAGAAAGGAGGTGTTGTGAGTCATTTTGCATTTAACTTCTATTCTAGTTATAAACTTGTGATTGTTTTGATGTAAAACAAGTTATGGTTATTGATCTAGTATCGAGAGTATATCTGTTAAGCATCCCACACAAGCATATTTCTGGTTTGTAAGTTGGTTTGTGGGATTTATTAGAGCTCTATTTTGAGTCATTGCATTCTTAGAGGCATTATCTTGTTGGTTGGTTATGGTTCTGAGGGGATCGATTGCATTATCATTTAGTTGTATTCATGTAGTTGCATTCATGCATTAGGTTTGTTTTGTAGTTTTGAGTCTGTTTATGCTTGAGGACAAGCATCGATTCAAGTTTAAGGGTGTGATGAGTGGATTTTATATCTACTTGGAATGCTTTATTTCAGGCTTAAGTTGGTGTTTTGGACTCAAGTTGTTGGTATTTTTGATATGTTTTTATGTTTTTGCTTCTCAGGCAGTAGTTGGAGGATAAATGGAGATTTTATTAAATATATGCTGAAAAGAGCCAAGAATCTGAAGTCAAGGCCATTCCCAATTAGTAGAGGATCTCGAGAGCTTCGCATAGACTATTGGATCATCGAATTCTGATAAGCGGAACTCAACTTACAAGCAATAGAAGAAATTGGAGAAAAAATTCAGAAGCACGCCATGCCCGCACTGGGAAGCGGGGCGGCCGCGCTGAAAGAACAGTAGCACGGCGCGCCCGCGCTGGAATATGGGGCGACCGCGCCAGAAGGACAGAAATAGAGCGCGCCCGCGTTGTGATAGCGTGCGGCCGCACCAGGTCGTTTTCACATAATCCTGATTCCAGTCTGATTTTGAGAGTCTGGAAGCCCAAAACGACTAGAAGCCTATATATATCAATAAAAATATGTTTTTAACAAGAAGGAGGCCTGTGAGAGCAATAAGAAGACCTAGAGAGCACGAGAAGGCTACAGAGAAGAAGACGTATATTTTCTTTAATATAGTTGATACTTGGATGCTCGTTTTTGATTTGTCTTTGAATCCTAGTACTCTTATATTATTTATTATCATGCTTTCATTGGAACCCATGGTGATGATGAGTTCGATTATGAACTAATTGTTATCGTGGGGTTCTAGAGGATTTAATTATGGATTTCTTAAGTTAATTTGTTTCAATATCTTGGTGTATGGTGATTGTATGATAACCTAGTATTGGTTGTGCTTATTCGTCTTATGTGCGTAGCTAACATATAAGATAGTGTGTTAATTTCTATTGAAGCGACAGTGAATATAGAGGTTTAGATATTTCCATGCTAGCATAGGTTCATGTGTTATTGTTATGCATGATTCATAGGTAATTTTAAACATCTTACTTGCCCTATGTAATCACGATAGATAACTTGCACATTGAACCGTTATGTTTTCAATTCTTATAGACATATAAGGACTAAGCATAATTGGTGTCTATTCAACTTCTATCTCTTTTGTGGATGCTTGGTAGTAGGGTATTTGTACAACGAAAGTTGGCATTTACTAGTTTCGTGTTATCTGATTAGTGTCATCACCATTACATGCTAAACTTAAGAACAAACAGGCTATTGAATGAAGTATTTAATGAATTTAGGATCCCATGTTTGTCATATATAGTAATTTAACTCAATTCTCTTAATTAATGTTATTTAGTATAATCTCTTAGTTTAATCAAAACTCAATTTGTTATTTGTCTTAGCATCGAGCGATAACCATACATTGTTGCATAGGTGCAGAAATTGAACTTAACCTAAACCAGTCTATGTGGGAACGAATCTGATTTATATCTTATACTACTTGGGAATGCGTATACTTGCATGAATTTTAGCGCGTGTTTTCGCCCTAACATTTATTAGATGAGTTTTCATCCTCATGATTCACTTTCTCGGTTGACTCTTCTTTTATCTGTCGATTGTGTTGATCTCAGCTTCATCTTTAAAATCACTATCAATATTTAGATTTTCATAAGGGCTTCAGCTTCATTCTCATCAAGGCATTCCAAGTCTAGACACTTGTCATCATCAAAGGTCACATCTGTGCTTTATATTATTTTCTTTTGCTCAAGCACATAAACTCTGTAGGAAGTCCTTTTCAATGAATATCCTAGAAAAATTGCTTCAAAAACTTTAGAGTCAAATTTTCCAACATATTCAGAGTTGTCTTTGAGCACAAAGCATTTTCTTCCAAACACATGTAGATGCTTGATAGTAGGCTTCCATTTTGACAAAATTGAGTAAGGTGACTTGCCAAGATTTTTGTTGATGAGATATCTATTTTGAGTGTAGCATACAGTGTTGACAGCTTCTTCCCAAAAACTTGTTGGCAAATTGGCATCTTGCAGCATTATTTTAGCAGCCTCAAATAGAGTTCTATTCATCCTTTCAACTACCCCATTTTGCTGAGGTGTCCTTGTAGATGAGAACTCTTGAACAATACCCTTGTCTTTGCAGAATTCATTTAAAATTGCATTCCTGAATTATGTGTCATTGTCACTCCTCAATCTTTTCACACAATTATGATCTTCAGCCTGCTTCTCAATCTTCTTGATGTGTTCAATGATAATGTGTGGAGTTTCATCCTTTGAATAGATAAATTCCAGCCAAGTGTATCTTGAGTAGTCATCCACCATTACCAGTGCATATTTCTTCCTTGAAATAGACAAGACATTGACTAGTCCAAACATATCGCATGTGAATAAGCTACAATGGTGCACTTCTTGAATTTGCAATCTTGCTCTTGTGACCGGACCTTTTCATTTTGACTTTTTGACAAGCTTCACAGACGTCATCTTCAGAAAATTCCAGAGTTAGCATATCTCTCACTAATTCCTTTTTCACCAGGGTATTGATTGCCTTGAAATTCAGGTGAGAGAGTTTCTTGTGCCACAATTTGATTTACTCAATGGATGCTGGTGTAGAAGTAACATATACCATCCTTATTCTCTGAGTATAGATCTGCAACAAACAAGCTTCCTTTCCTTGCTCCTTTCAACACAACTCACCAGTCTTTTTGCTGTTAATTGAGCAGTCTCCTTTGTCAAATGAAACATTGAATCCTCTATCTATGAATTGACTGACACTTAGGAGATTCACCTCAAGACCAACTACCAGTGCTACATCTTCAATGACAACATTCCCAGAAACCAGCTTGCCATATCCCTTTGTGAATGTTTTATTGTTCTCCCCAAAAGTCACCAATGGGCCAGCTATCTCCTCAAATTATGATAGCAAGGCCTTATCACTTGTCATATGTCTGGAGCATCGACTGTCAATGATTCATATGACTCTCTTTATTTTTCCCTGTATACAATGATGATTAAGTATGTTTAGCTACCCAAGCAGTGTTGGGTACTTTCTTTTTGTTAACTGAAGTTGCAAAAGTAGAATATAATGATACAAAAAGAATAGTGTTCAATATTGATTTGGATTTTCCCTTTTAGCTGTAGATCCAAGATTGATTTCTTTGAGATCTACTCTCAATTTATGACAGCTTGTCATAACCTTCATGTTACATGAAATGCAATCAAATTTATCACAATAATAAAAAGGGATCTTCAGCCTTTGCTTTATTGTATTTACATGCTCCTACTTTTGGCTCACTAACAGCCTTTTTACAAAGGTGAGTTAGGTGACTGGTTGAGCCATACTTTTGACATTGTTTCCTGGGAGCATCTGTAACAAATGCAAAGTTATTGCTCTTGTTCACTCGAATTTTCCCATTTCTGTTCTTCTTCTTCTTTCCTGCATTCTCAGTCTTGATTTCCTTGATTGGTGTCTTATAAACTTGATTGACCATGGGCTTCCTGCATTCTCAATCTTGATTTCCTTGATTGGTGTCTTAGAAACTTGATTGATCATGGGCTTCTTCTCAGCTTTAATGGTTGGTGTGGTTTCTAAATTTATTATTTTACTGTCCTCGTCTACAAGTTCTTGCTTGATGATCAACTCATCCTCCCTAAAATCAATCTCACATGCCTTGAACAAAGGTGCATCTACTTTTCTCAGCATAACTGGGACATCTTGATCTGCAATTGCCTTACCTTTGTCACCTTCAATTTTATTGTTACTGTTCAAGGAATCATAGTCCAAACCAATTGCTACATTAGCACAAGGTTTGTTCTTCTCATGGTATTGTCCAACCAACTGAGATACATTTCTGAAAGACTTTAATTCACTTCATTCTTTTCTAATTTTCCCCTCATCACTGCTTCAATTTCACTTGCACACTTGAGCTTGTTTTTTACATATTCATTTTCTTGATTGACCATTTCAAGCTCAACAAGTTGCAGCTCCAATTCTTATTTTTCAATCTCAAGCTTCTCACTAATCTTTGACAGTCTACAAACTTCCTCAGTAGATGCCACCATGCTTGTGTGGATATGAAACATCTCTACACTCATCTTTTCAATAGTTTCTTTATATTGGCTTGTATTTAAATCAATGGTAGTTAGAGTTGGTACCTCTGATTTTGATGAGGATGATTCTCCTTGCTCAAGAGCCATGAATGCATAGTTTCCAAATGTAGCGACTGGGAATTTCATGACATGATTAAGTGAATAAAGTATAATTTTGTGTTGTAATTATATATATGATTTTGCTGGTTAATTGTCCTTCTTGTATATTAGTAACTGGGAATGTAAAATGACCCGTTCCAGTTTGATGAGTCAGCTTAGGGGATAAGCTGTGTTGTCGGGCCGTCAGGTAGAACGGAACCCGTCTTAAAAAGAGATTAAGATATTTAAAGATGAACTATGTGTTATTGTATGAAATAGGAATGTCTAGGTGAGTATTATATTCCAGTGATATGTCAGTTGATATTAAGAGAATGACTGAGAAGCGTAGTTGAAAACGCTTAGTGTCAAGCTGTTAGACCAGACGCGACCCATTACGCGAAAAGTGAATATGAATAAAAAGGGAAAGTTTTTATGATAGAATGTGTTTCAATGTAAGTCATGATATATGAATTCATGATATTGCTTGAGAATGTGCTTGATTATGTGCTTTGTTTATTTTTAAATGATTTTAAGGGATTTATTTGATTTAAAATAAGGTTTATTGAACCTTTAAATATTTTTTATAAAATTATCCGAGTATGGTTAAGGTGTGGAATTTGTTTTGTTACCTTCGAAATAGTCCTAGAGACTTTTTAAAAATAATAGATGAAATTATTTGGTGATCGGTGTATTTTAAAATAATTTTATCGAGTTATAATTTTATTTTGAGTGCAATCTTGTAAAATCCGTATTAAATAAACCGTACGCTTAAAAATTATTTTAAAAATATGGTTGGAAATCTAGTTTCGAGATCTATATTTTAAAATTGATATTCCTTCCATTTTCATCTTTTCTGAGAGAGCTATATAATATTCAAATTCATTTTTGGGTTGAGAATAAAAAGAAAAAGAGAATAAAAGAAAGTAAGCTTTGCTAATTACTAAAATACCCCTTCCCCTTATATATAATCTCACCCTCCCCCCTTCTTTTTCTTTCTTCATCCGTGCACTCTCTCTCTCTCTTCTCTCAATTTCTCTCATCTATCTTTTCTCTCTCTCTCACTCTCGAAGCTCTCTCCCTCTCTTCTCTCTCGGTACAAACTCTTTCTCCCATTGATTTCTATGGATTCTTCCATAAAACGCCTTTCTTATTCTATATATACTTTAAATCATGTGCATGTGTGTGTAGGTGCATGCATGCGTGTGCGTGTGTGTGTTTGTATTCGGTATTGAGCCGAGAGTCGAGTCCTTGATTCCTAAGAGTGTTTGACTTGAGATTTTGTCAATTATGTGATGAATATGAGTTGCATGTGTTAGTTGCTGTGTTTTTGGGGTTAAAAATTGGAGGTTCAAGGTTGGAAACCCCCGAATGGGGGCACCACTGTGAAACCACCGGTGAACCGGTGGTGAGTAATGATGTATAAACTAAACTCTAGAATACTGAAATTCGATTTTCGATAGTTGCATGTGGTGTTTTCTATAAAACCGAATGGATTCTTGATTTTTAAAAGTATTAAGTTAATTTTTATGGATTAAATGACTTGTTAATGATTGTTCTTAGAACTTGTTTTGATTATATTGATTTGTGAACTTAATTTGATAGATGCATGTGATGGTATTCTTTAAGTGCAAATTTGGTTAGTTTTTGTTCAAAAGAAAGTGATACTAAGGATCGATCTTGCTGAATTTGGTTTAAAATAAGTTTAATTGGTGAAATTGTCCTTGCATGTTGTTGTATTTGATGGGGGCCGAATGGTGCATTGTTTTGGTGACTTGTTGATTCGAATTTTTGGTGATTAATAAGCGTTATGGAGTCGTTCCTTGGATATAATTTGTAATGAGGCTTGTATGTTAAATTAAAATCGTGCATGTAAAGGTATATGGATGCATGTTAAGTTAGTAAGAATTGGTGAGTATATTGTATAGTTTTGGTTCTAATTGTGTGGGCTAAGAAGGGGAGAATAAGTCTTTTTGATATAGGATTGTACAATCGTTATTATAACTCAAGTATAGAGTTTGGGTATAAGGTATTGCATGTTATGTGATATGGTTGCGTCGTAATATGTGATTCGGTGATTATTTGATTTAAAGTATACGAGTATATCATATAACGTGCTATGTGAATATGATCGAGTATATACTCATAGGGTATTGCGATAAGGAGTAATCGTTAGACGTTCTAAGAAATGTCGAGTATCGAATAAGTTTCTAATTAGGGAATTTTGTTTGAATTATAGATTCGGAGCATGAAGGCATTCAGGCTAGGAAAGGGAAAGGTGTTCTAGGTAGCAGTAGCTCAAACCCCATAAAACAGGAAAGCGAATTCAGGAAAGTAACTCTGCCTACTCGTATAAATTGATTATAGAGAGGATATTGTTGATGCCATGATAGAGTAATGATCTTTTATAACACCTGTGATAACCTGATACTGATTCTTGAACCCTGATATTGATTCTTGTGCCAGACTTGTTATTGATTCCTTGAAACACCCTGATATTGTTCTTATAATGACTTGATATGATTATTGTTCAAACCCTTATAGTACCCTATTGATTCAAATCCTGATTACCTATTGATTCCTTTGAATACCTTGAATTCTCATGAACCTTATAAGAACCTTTATGAACTCCCTTGCATATTGTTTCGATTTACCTAAATCCTTTCTTTGTATACCTTATTCAGTAGTGATTTCTAAAACTGTTCTGATTCCCCAACTTACGTACTTTGGTTATCATTTGATCTCGATCATAACGTTGACCTTTGATTACTTTTGATCCATTCAATTCCTTTGAATTCTTGTATTTAACTTAAGAATGATTTTTGACTTGAAAGACTCCGAATGATTTCATATTCTTGGTAAATATAAAATGAACTTAGTCAAACCTTTCTTTTCCAACACAAGGTTTTCCAAATAAATTTCTGATGGATTGGATTGAGACCTAAGAGACTAGTGGGACTAGTCCAGTCATATAAGAGACTAGCGGGGCTAGTCCAAATTTAAGGCTGAAATTATGTCATAGTTACCTTAACGACCAAATGGAGGTCGGCACGGGGTTATCACCCATATTATTATTATTTATGAAAGTTAAAGTAGTCCAATCAAGGGTACCCTATCATTTTATAAAGAGAAATTGAACACATTTCCTTAGCAATTGCTTCCTTGAAAATGAAATGATTTAAAATGAATTAAGATGAGTTAATTGTGTTATTGTATAGCTTTGAGAACCCTGATTCTTATCTCTGATATTATTATCAATCATACAATTAATTCCCAGAGTTGAATAGATTCTTGCTTTCCACTTGAAAGATCCACTGAGATCCTACTATTGATTTATGATGAATGTTGGCTTTCGCCCTATCTTGAGCCTTGATTCCTGAAAGCCCAAATCTTTCCTCATAACCCTTTTCATAGCCATAAATAGAAATCTGCCACCTAAAGATTTAAAGTAGAATGCCTTAAAAGTGATTTGGATAATTGTTATTGTTGCATCATAGAGTTGTCATATAGTTACTTGCTGAGTTTTTTATGCTCATATATTTTACTTTGTTCTAATCATGGTAGTTAAGCGAGAAGATTGCCAGACTTAGGCGTATTGCTCGTAAGAGCGTACCTGGTGGCCCCTACCGTGTCGTACGCTTCCAAATGCCAGAGCAGATAGTACAGGTTGTATGCAAGCGCTTTAATTGGAAAGTTGTAAAGATACAATGGGTTATCTGTCGGTTCCAAGTCGGAATCAATTGTGTAAATTTATATATTATTTTGGGTTGTAATAATATTTACTGGTTGATAGTTATGTCTTGTCATAAACTTAATCTTGTTTAGATCCTGTTAATAGTGAATCGGGGTTTATGCTTATTTATTGTTAGTTTAATATTGTGTGGGTCCTCATTTTTTAACCCTGAGATTGAGGGCGTCACAAGTTGGTATCAGAGCTACGTGATCTAGTCCCGGAGACAAGTTAGAATAAAAAGGGTATTTTGGGTTATATATATATATATATATATATATATATATATATATCGTGAGAGTGTTAGACTCATATAAAGTTGAGTTAGACTATTAGGTATAGTCTAACTGAAGTGAGTAGGTTAAAGTTACAATATTGTAGAGATATTATGTTTACAGAATTAATCAACAAGCACAATATTTTCAAAATTGACTTAATTTTATTAATTAAGATTGTCTTGCTACAAATTCTTTGTTCTTAAGAAAATACGAACTCAGCTTCTATCTTGAGAGAATACAAGAAAATATAGATCTGGTTTTGTTATTTGTGAACTAAGGACCCGTGCATGCTTAATAGACTAGCAGCACGGGTTTACAAGACTTGCACTAAAATGTACTAAACTATTTTTAAAAGTAACCTTTTTCTATTTCCTTTTCTAGCTTAGAAAATATGTGTAGAATTTTGCAGGTCTGTGGCCAGCCTTTGTCCAGTTATTCTTGGCCCTTGATCTATATTCTTCCAGCTACTTTGTAGACTTTTCAATCAAGTACATAAATTGTTTGTTGACTGATAATCTTGAATCTTGAACTTTTCTATAGGTATACTTGACTTATCGAGGTCTCTATATCCTTGCATGTGAAATGACTTGTTGATATGTCTGAGATCTCTACATGTAGAAATGACTTGTCGATATCTCTGAGATCTCTATATCTATATTTTGACTTATCGATATCTCTGAAATCTCTATATGATAAATTGACTTGTTAATATCTCCAATCCTTCACATCTTCATTTGACTTGTCGATATCTCTGAGTTCTCTACATGTAGAAATGACTTGTCGATATCTCTGGGACTACACTATAAGCCATTTTGGACTTCTCGAAAAGTTATTCTGGACTTTTTGAATGACTTATCGATATAACTTGATTTGTGACTTGTTGATATCTAGACTTAGAACATTTTTCATAGAACAACTTCATTCAACTCCAAGCTTCTACATTTTTCTCTAAGGAATGATCATGGTTTGATCTTCTTCCAGAGTTTATTCCTTAGCTTCAATCTGTTCACAGAAAAATCCTCCAGTCTAATCCTTTAACCATTTTTACAGACTCAAGAAATACAATACAGAATATAGATTTAGATCATCATACAACTTAATCTTAGGTTTGTCAATGTGACTTAGTCTTGTTATTATACAGACATGTCTTGCACAACACCGAGTTGAGAGCCCTGGTAGATAGGATGGCACGTGAGTCTCGACTACAGAAGTTGGTGCCAGAGCCCGAGTGGCGTGTTCGTATTGAGATGGTTGACCAGGTTGCCCGTAGGCATTTGGATGAGGGCCCTTCTTCCACTAATGTTGATGTTGAGGCCCGAAGAGTTCATAAGCTTTTGAGATGGATGCTTTCATTAATGATGGAGGTTCTTGACCGCCATGTTTAGATGTGATATGAGTTTCAGATGGGACATCTGATAGAGCCTTTAGTATATGATTTTTTTAGTGCCAATAGGCTTTGGATGTTTGGTTAGAAGTCGGGTTTCCCCTTATATTATGACTTAGTATTAGATGTAGTGGTTGTAGTTTGAGTAGTTAGGTAGAAGTTAGGGGTAGATATGGGGATATTTTCCAGTATTTCCTCTATTTAACCATGCTTTGTTGTTGTACTCTGATTTTTAAAACTTGTTGTACCTTGAATCTATGAACTATCTATCTACGTACCCTTGCATATTCATTATGGTTCCTCAAAATTTTATAATTGTCCTATAGCATGCTTACCTAGTATTCTTGCTTGATACCATGGTGATACCATACCGAAATCTTTTGTCATGTGAGAACCCTAACCGATGAGCGAATTATGTAGTAATAAGATTGCATGTGCAAATGGTTAAAATTTGAAAGTTTTATAACCCATTATTCTTAAAAAGTTATTGTTGATATAAATACCATGCTATCGTATTGCTAAATAATTGCTTATCAGGTTTGTAAAAATGGCTACTTCACCAAATCACCCTGAAGAAGAAACTCAAAAGCAGAACCAGAATCAAAACCAAGTCACCCTTATGATGAATCAACTTCTCCAACTTTTACAACAACCTCGACCTCCAAGAATTGGAAATTTCAAACACTTCCAATCTATTCATCCCCCAGAGTTTGTAGCAATAACATATCTAATTAAAGCTCAGTCCTGGTTGAGAGGAATGGAGAATGCTTTTGAGCTAGATGAGGTTAAAGATGAGAAAAAGATGAAGTACACGAGTTATTATCTCAAGGATCAAGCAAGCTATTGGTGGGAGTCTACCAAAGCATTGCAGGAAGAGGAAGTTATCTCCTGGAAGAAGTTTACAGAGTTATTTCTAGAGTAGTACCTACCAAGATATATGCAAGACCAGTTAAAATTGAGATTTCCGGAGTTAAGACAAGAAAATATGTCAGTATCAGAGTGCGAAGTGAAATTTTCAGAGTTAGCAAGGTTTGTGCCAGAGTACGTGAATACGGAAGCCGAGAAGGCAAAAAGGTTTCGATAAGGACTTAAATCATGGATTCGGAGTCAAGTAGCTCTTCTTGAGCTACGAACGTATGCTGCAGTAATACAGAAATCAATGATTATTGAAGGAGAAAGAGAAGCAACTAGAAGATAAAATAAGGGAAAGAAGAGGAAATTTGAGGATTCAGAACCAGGTCTGTTTCTTTTTATTAAAATAGTATGAATATTATAGAAATTAAAGAAAATCCGTAATTATACAAACCCAAATAGTGTACACACATATCTACAAAAAAAAATTAATATTTCGGTTATTAGGGTCGGATCCCGACTATCCCACTCTTTTAAACCTACATTATACTACCAACGAATTATGAAGACTTTAATTTTATTTTAAAATGGATAAATAATATTAAGAATTATATTAACTTTGAATTTAGTTTTTATGGTGTAGATCAATAATAGAATTATTTTATTTTAGCATCAGGCCTATTATTTCAATCAACTAATTTATATTTAGTTTGTTTTAATTTTATTTTAGCCCAGGGTGAATATTATTTTGTTTTAAACCGAATAGATATTATATTTTATTTTAGCCCGATGACATTATGTCGACCAACGTATTATGTTTCAATTCTTTTTAGCTCGGTTCAATAAAATATTTTTAGGCAGATCGGTAGTATTTACTATTTTGTTTTAACATAGCATGGGACAACAAATTTTGATTTTTGCCTCAAGCCCATTATATCAATCAAATTCAGCTAATTATATTTAGTTTTTTGTTTAATTTTATTTTAGTTCGGGGTGAATAATATTTTATTTTTGACCGAATGAATAGTATATATAATTTTGTTTTAACTTGATGCCATTATATCGGTCAAACGAATTTTATTAAAATTTTATTTTTAGCCCGTTTATTATTTTGTTTTAGTTTAATGACATTATATTGATCAAACAAATTTCCATTCAAATCTTTATTAGTCTTCATTATTTTATTTTAGTCTGAGGCTACAAATTTAACTAATTATTTTTATACTTTATTTAAGATTTGATCAATAATATAATTTTTTTAGCCCGACCTAAGTGAATATTATATATTATTTTGTTCAAACCAAGACTGTTAGATCTATTATAATTCTATTTATATTTATATAAATATATTATGAATATTAATCTATTTATGAGAATGTTTTATTTTAAATATTACTATAATTACTGATAACTCCTGGTGGCGGGGCTGCTCCTTCGACGCCGTGCCTGAATCCTTCGCCGATATGGAGGTGTAGCTGTGGTGGGGCTCCTACAAAACAACACCAGAAGGGGGTTTTGGTCCCGCGGCGCCTCCGGTGTGAGAGTAAGAATTCACTTTTGGGGAAGATGAAGATATATATGAATGCAGGGTGGTTGTGTGTGTATATGAGTGTGAGAGAGTGATTAACCCCAAAACCTCACCTTCTTGGGCTATTTATAGCCCAAGGGTAGGGTTTTGGGGTTGGTACCTTTAGATCATAGCCATTGGTTCTGGGAGCGGAGGATACCTGGCTGGGGTGGATGCTTTACACGTGTCAGTGCGAGACTGGCTGAGGAACGTTCTGAGGATCCTCTGACACGTATCTTGATTATTCTCATGATTGATGTGTGACAGTTGTCCCAATCATGTGCTTAGGCCAGTGTCTCACGTGCTGGGATTTATCAAGGTTGTGCCCGCGGGACTGGGTCAGTCAGGACTGGTAGTGTGCCGGACTAGTCCTTCTAGGAGCTGCGTGGAGTTAGGAGTCTAGGACTAGTCCTTCCAGGAGCTATATAGAGTTAGGAGACTAGGAGTAGTCCTTCCAGGAGCTATATAGAGTAGGAGTGTAGGAGTAGTCATTCCAGGAGCTATATAGAGTTAGGAGTGTAGGAGTAGTCCTTCCAGGAGCTACATAGAGTTAGGAGTCCGGGGCAAGGCCCTGCAGGAGCTATATGTACTATCAATTACCGTGATCAAACAGACTATCAAGTACCATCCAAACGTTCATTATTTTGTTTTTAATATAACAGTACATAAGGGGTCTTTTGGGGCTTTCTTTTATTACAAAAATCGGGCCTTTCTGGGTCTAATTGCCTAAACATAATCTATTCTTCTTAGAACAAGGGCCTTTGGGCTCCTTGTCTACTCATGCCTTGGGCTTCTCTTTCTCGTGGACCCATGGCCTAAGAATACTATATACCTTATTAAGAGATCCATTCCATGAATTATTTAGGCACAGTGCATAGATACTGTGCCGCAATCGTCCACAAGACCACGTCATAAAAAATTAGTCGAAACTTCATCATTTACTACATTCTTTAAATTAAATTTCCTCAATGCCTTGACGGTCACACTTGAAAAACATAGTGCATGCTTGGGAGGAGGGTATTTCTTCACCTTATATGGGCTAAATGGCCATTTAATGCTAGAGATGCACCAAAGGCTCACCGGGCCGGGTTTTGACCAGGCCTTAAAATACCCGAATTTTGACTAGGACTAGTCCTTCCAGGAGCTATGTAGAGTTAAGATACTAGGAGTAGTCCTTCCAGGAGCTATATAGAGTTAAGAGTGTAGGAGTAGTCCTTACAGGAGCTATATAGAGTTAGGAGTGTAGGAGTAGTCCTTCTAGGAGCTACATAGAGTTAGGAGTCCGGGGCAAGGCCATGCAGGAGCTGTATGTACTATCATGTGCCCCCCACTCCCTTATGCAGATTTTCTGGATGAGGGAGTAAATTTGTGTTTGTTTGTAGAACATGAGCTTTTGATTATTTTGTTTAGAAGAATTTGTGATTTTCTTGTCCCCCAGTCCGGATTGCGCTGAGTTCGGCGAATCAGGACTAAGGTGGTTGTCTTTAGAAGGAGTTGAGTTTTTCTTGTCCCCCAGTCCGGATTTCGTTGAGTTCGGCGAATTAGGACTAAGGTGGTTGTCTTTAGAAGGAGTTGAGCTTTTATTGCCCCCCGGTCCAGATTGCGTTGAGTTCGGCGAATCAGGACTAAGGTGGTTGTCTTTAGAAGGAGTTGAGCTTTTTTTGCCCCCAGTCCGGATGGCGTTGAGTTCGGCGAATCAGGACTAAGGTGGTTTTCTTTAGAAGGAGTTGATCTTTTCTTGCCCCCCAGTCCGGATTGCGTTGAGTTCGGCGAATCAGGACTAAGGTGGTTGTCTTTAGAAAGAGTTGAGCTTTTCTTGCCCCCCAGTCCGGATTGCGTTGAGTTCGGCCAATCAGGACTAAGGTCGATTGTTCTTAGAAGAATATGAGCTTTCCTTGCTCCCCAGTCCGGATTGCGCTGAGTTCGGCCAATCAGGAGTAAGGTTGTTTGTCCTTGAAAGAATTTGAGCTTTGTTTGCCCATAGTCCGGATTGTGTTGAGTTCAGCCAATCAGGACTAAGGTTGGTTGTCCTTAGAAGAATTTGAGCTTTGCTTGCCCCTAGTCCGGATTGTGTTGTAATATCGGTCTAAGGTTGCTTTATGAAATTTGCAGAAACTACCCAAAATAACAACAAACACTAACAAATAGCTTCCTGGGAGCAGTTTAAACAATTTCCTGGGACTACTTAACGATGTAGTATAACGCAAATGCCATATTCAAACTAGAGCAATAACGATTAAAACTAATGATAACTCACACAAACGTGGCTTAAATCAACAAAACGGGCTCACACAAACGTGGCCTAAAATAACGAGCACACACAAACGTGGCTGAAATAAACAACATTCATGCTTATGGAAAAGGTTGGTTGCTTGGGTTCTTACAAGTTATAATAAATGGACTCTTTGAAGAGTTTGTTGATGAAGGTGAATCCAGGGGCACCGAGACCCAAGGATGGAGAGCCCCTCCTTCTAGCGCCAAATGATAACTCCTGGTGGTGGGGCTGCTCCTTCGACACCGTGCCTGAATCCTTCGCCGCTGTGGAGGTGTAGCTATGGTGGGGCTCCTACAAAACAACACCAGAAGGGGGTTTTGGTCCCGCGGCGCCTCCAGTGTGAGAGTAAGAACTCACTTTTGGGGAAGATGAAGATATATATGAATGCAGGGTGGTTGTGTGTGTATATGAGTGTGAGAGAGTGATTAACCCCAAAACCTCACCTTCTTGGGCTATTTATAGCCCAAGGATAGGGTTTTGGGGTTGGTACCTTTAGATCATAGTCATTGGTTCTGGGAGCGGAGGACACCTAGTTGGGGTGGATGCTTTACACGTGTTAGTGCGGGACTGGCTGAGGAACGTTCTGAGGATTCTCTGACACGTGTCTTGATTATTCTCATGATTGATGTGTGACGATTGTCCCAATCATGTGCTTGGGCCAGTGTCTCATGTGCTGGGATTTATCAAGGTTGGGCCCGCGGGACTGGGTCAGTCAGGACTGGTAGTGTACCGGACTAGTCCTTCCAGGAGCTGCGTGGAGTTAGGAGTCTAGGACTAGTCCTTCCAGGAGCTATATAGAGTTAGGAGACTAAGAGTAGTCCTTCTAGGAGCTATATAGAGTAGGAGTGTAGGAGTAGTCCTTTCAGGAGCTATATAGAGTTAGGAGTGTAGGAGTAGTCCTTCCAGGAGCTACATAGAGTTAGGAGTCCGGGGCAAGGCCCTGCAGGAGCTGTATGTACTATCAATTACCGTGATCAAACAGACTATCAAGTACCATCCAAACATTCATTATTTTGTTTTTAATATAACAGTACATAAGGGGTCTTTTGGGGCTTTCTTTTATTACAAAAATCGGGCCTTTCTGGGTCTAATTGCCTCAACATAATCTATTCTTCTTAGAACAAGGGCCTTTGGGCTCCTTGTCTACTCATGCCTTGGGCTTCTCTTTCTCGTGGACCCCTGGCCTAAGAATACTATATACCTTATTAAGAGATCCATTCCATGAATTATTTAGGCACAGTGCATAGATACTGTGCCGCAATCGTCCACAAGACCACGTCATAAAAAATTAGTTGAAACTTCATCGTTTACTACATTCTTTAAATTAAATTTCCTCAATGCCTTTTGACGGTTCACACTTGAAAAACATAGTGCATGCTTGGGAGGAGGGTATTTCTTCACCTTATATGGGCTAAATGGCCATTTAATGCTAGAGATGCACCAAAGGCTCACCGGGCCGGGTTTTGATCGGGCTTTAAAATACCCGAATTTTGACCAGACTATACTTTTCGGGTTTTGATTTTGACGGGGCCGGGTCGGGCCGGACTTTTTAAAAATGTCAAAGTCCGTTTGGGCTCTCGAGGCGGGCCTTACCGAGCTTTTTTTTCGGGCCGGATCAGATCGGGCCGAGCTTTTTTCTAATTTAAATCCGATCGAGTTTTTTTAAAGATCCTGAAGGCTACATATGTTAGCAACTAGATCATCGTAAAAATGTATTAATTTGCATGAAATATTTTATGTAAACTTTATTTCGTTGAAAACATTTAAGTTTGGAAAAAAATTAACATGTTTATAGAATAATATGTTTTATTAATGTTATCCAAATATATAGTGTACTTATTATATCTTTTTTCATTAATCCTATAATAAAATATATAAATAATATTATTAATCACGAATATGTAAATATATATGTGTTTAAAGTATTATTTATATTTATAATAAATGTAAATTCATAAATATATAAGAAAAATATATTATAATATTTAGATTTTAACCGGGTTTTTTTGGACTTCTAATCGAGCCGGACCAAAGACCGGGCCGAGCCGATACCCGGATTTTTAATCGGGCCAGACTTTGCCTAAAAATATAGGGTTCATCGAGGTCCTAAGCCCGGGCCCGGTCCGGGCTTGACTAAATTTTGACCGGATCAGACTGGATCAGATTTTCGGGCCGAGACTTTTCGTGCATATCTGTTTAATGCTGCAGCCTACTGTTTGGCAAATGATTTGTTTGGCAAATGATTATATAAAGTTCATCTGACCCATTTTCAACGGTAAACATGAAAGTTAGGAATCCTAACATTTCATTTTCTTCATTTTTTTTTTAATTTTTTTTTGCTAAATACATTCATTTTCTTCATTTTGCTTCAATAGTCATGCTCCTCCCCATTCTTTTATCCAATATAAATTTCGGTCTTTCTAATGTGTGCTCAAGGGCACAAATTAGTTACTAACTGTAGTAAAAATTGGCTCTTTTTAATGGTTGAATTGATATGAATACAGGAGGTCATTGACATTTATTATTCAACCACCAATAAGAAGAACTCATTTATACGAGAGTTAGTGACTATTGTGTACCCATAAAAAATCCCTATAAATTTATATACGCGTTTATTTGTCATATTTTTCCGTGTAACCCATTTTTGTTACATTTACTTCATCTTATATTATATTTATATAAATTTAGAATTTATTATTTAAAATTTGTCGACCGTAGTTGTTTCATTTACTTCGTCTTATTTTATATTTACGTATTTTTTGGATTTATTATTTGAAATTTGTTGACCGTAGTTTGCTTATAACGTACATATTTTATAACCCCAATTTAATTATTAAATTATTTTGACTTTGTTATGTTGTATTATATATTTTGACTTTATTATATTGTTCACATTACGTAAATATTATTATTTTTATTTTGAGAGAAGTACTTTTTGCATTCCTCAATTTTGACCCAAATTCAATATTGTATACCTATTTTCAGAATTATAGTTTGTATCTCTTTTATTTGAAATACGATACAAATAACACCCTTTACCTAATTTTATTTATAAGACAGGGCAAACTAGGAATTTCAGCTTAAAAAATTAATTAACATATATTTTACATATTTTAAAAAACACTAAAATTGAATTATATATATATATCATATTTTTGAATTTTCGACTTGTACCACTAATTTGAATTTCATTTTTATTCAATTGTATTAATTCTAAAAGTTTAAAATTCCACAAAAAAATATATATATTTAAATATTAATTTTAATTGTATATTAAATTTTAGTAATAAATTTGTTGCATCACCTTTTTTAATTATTTGATGTTATTATTATTTTAGTGTGTATTTTTTTTATCGTGTGGAACTCGCAGCCGCTATCCTTCGGGTGCGCACTAGGTCACGCAATAGCCTGCAAACCACGTGGATCAGGATAAACCGTACTTAAGCGACAAGCTCTGGTTCATGAGGCATAATCATAAATTTTTCCTCCCGTGACATTCGAACTTGTGATGTAGATGATAATTATTCACTCTTTAACCAATTGAGTCAACCCTTACGGGTATTTTAGTGGGTATTTAAGGGGAAGAATCCATTAAAATATATAATTTTAGCTTCTTTCGAATTATAACTAAAAATTTAATTACAATTTTTTATTAAAATTTTTGTTTTACCCCTTATTATTTTAGTTGTAATTGTCGAGAGGTGCATATTGCATACGAATTGAAAGTTACGGGTAATAAACTGCAATATATTAAATAGGTATACAAAATTAAATTTGGGCCAAAGTTGAGAGATGCAAAATGCAATTCTCTCTTATATTTTTATTAATTTATTTAAATATTCATGTTTTAAGTTTTATTTTTTGAATTTTATATTCATGTATTAAGGATATTAAATCATATATAAAATTATGAATTTTTTTAATAAAATTATTACTTATAAGGTATGATTTACCAAACACATAACCAACTTATAAGTAAAATTATCCAAACACCTAAATAAATTTTAAGTTAAGATGTTCATATAACTTATATGACACTTTTTGACTTTAAATCATAAATTACATTTTTTAATAAACCCCAAACGGGCCCATAGTTTAATAATTTTACAATGCATAATAATTTTGCAATACACCATGGTTATTTTTATTATTATATATATTGTAAATTATATTTTTTATGTATTAGTATTCGAACCTTATACTTGTTGTATAATAATTTTTAAGATTATATCTAATAGTTTTCATTAGTTTGATATGACTGCTGTAGATTGAGTGAACAATTAGCAACAACCAAACTTTTAATGTTTTTTTTTTAATATAATAATATTGATAGATAGATTGACGGCTTACTCGAACTCTTTATTTTATCTCATAATACTCTTGACGGACACTTAACACTTGAATATAAACACTTGGAAAAATGCTTATTTTAGACAAAAAATAATATTACCCTATCCCATACATGGACATCTGTTATGCAGGATACTTCTAGCCGAATAAAACAGGACATGAAGCAAGCTGTAATACTTCAGGCCTCAGGGGCAGAGATGAAACATAAAGTAGCAAGCTAAGAATTTTGGGTATACACTACACACATGACACATGTTGTGTTGGACTTGTAATGAGGGCTAGGGCATCGGGGCATTTATAATTTATACACTGGCCACGTATTCCTTGTTAGAGTAACGCGTTTACTTGATCCTTCAAGCAAGAGGCTGCCGGTGGCTTCAGACTAATATTATATGTAATCTAGACTTTAAAGAATGTACATGAAATCCACTACTCTCCTTTTACCAACCTCCCAAGTCAACAACTCCCTTCAATGTTTTCTTTTTTCTTTCTCATATCAAACACCGAACCACCAAAGTGTATGCATGTGTACCTAAAGTGTATGTGTTTGATTTTTACCACAGTTTTTAAATCTAGGGACCGGAAGCCTGGAACCTAACAATTCTTGGGCTCTCGCGTGCCTTTGTTTTCGAAGAGTATCTAGTTTTTTAAGAGTAAACACAAAACAAAATTATAGTATCTAACCGGCTGATTTCCCCCTACAAATGTTGTTTGAACCAATAATCCATATTCAAAGGTCAAATAATGTTGAAATAAATATTGGTTGGACAATCTTGACATTAGTTAGGTGTAGTTAAGAAGTTGACACTCTATGCACTTGGTCCTTCCACAGATTTCTTTTCTTTATCTTATTAATCTATTTCATAGATACACCTTTGTCAAACATAATTCTGTTTACCCTCTCACCAACTCAACCACCCCCGATTAATAATTTAGTCAAATTCTCCCATTTCTATTATCGATTTTGAATATTTGTAAACCATTTTAATAAAAAAGATTTTTTATTATGTGATCATGATCATGTCATAAGCCTAAATGTAGATTTTTGTATTTACACCAACTTCATCAATCTAATTCCTCAAAGATTTTCTTTACCAAAATTTTTATTTAGAAAACTTAAATATTACCTCTCTTCTTATAAAATTTAAATATAATAAATTTTCGCGTTTATCATATGTTAATGAATACATTTTAAAAACCATTAATAAAATTAGGTTACAGTTTGTAACTAGAACATGATGACATACATAAAAAAGGATGGAAAATAATAGCTTTAATTTCTCACTTTTTTGTTTATTAAACTTTTTTATTTTAGATTAATAGTCATTTTTTAATCTTTGTGAGGTTAAATTAATTAAAGTTTAAATGAAATTTATATTTAAGGTCAATACTCCTAAATACATACTCACGAACTTTAATATTACATGAGGGGCAATTTCTCTTTATATATATGTTATATATTTAAAATGTATTAAAGTCATATCATTTAAAAATATTTATTCTAAACTAAAATGTAACTTTCCGACTTTGAATATTAAAAAAATAATTTTGAACAAATTTTAATCAATCATAAGAAAAGTTAGAATAAAACTAGTGCTTTAAAATCGGGGAAGTATAATGTTACTCCTAAATATTAAAAAAGCACTTATAATCCGAATTAAATATCATTTTTCTTAAAAAAGTCTAGATAGGATACACAAATTTTAAGTATTTAGCCGAATCCCCTAAGCACGGTAAACAATTAATGAACAATAAATTCGTGTATTATTATTGGAAATAATTAGGAAAGAAATATTGACATTTGAGCGAATCACTGATATTTGTCTAAAAATGACGAAAAATAAGTTGGCAAGATAATAGTAAAATGATAAAAGGTTAACAAGGAATAAAGTGCAAGAAAAGAGGCAAGTGACAGCCATATACGAATAAGAAACCGTAAGACGTCCGCATTCATATTTTTACAACTCATAAATTCTTCACAGGCCAACTAATCACCCCCTCCTTGTTCGGAGCCTATATAAATCAACCCACACACCCCCCTTCATCCCCTGTACCATTAACACAAACATATATGCACACAAAGCTACATAAATCTTGTGCATGCTAGATTGTTAAAGATGGGTTTTGAGAGCATATCTGCAAAGTTAGATGATCTGATACAGAAGGCTGGTGGCTGCGCCGTCGTGGACGGTGGTTTTGCTACGCAGTTGGAGACTCATGGTGCCTCCATTAATGACCCTTTATGGAGTGCTCTTTGCTTGATTAAAGATCCTCACCTCATCAAACAAGTATGCATCATCATTTTTTTATAATTATTTCTTTAAATTTTTTGCTGACAATTCATGTTTGAAAAGATTTATAGTTTAAATGGTAGGAAAAGATGAATGCATTGTATCAATCTTTTTTAAATTCAGTAAAATTTATAATTGTTCATTTGATGAAAATTACAGGTTCACATGGAATATTTAGAAGCTGGTGCAGATATATTGGTAACCTCCTCGTATCAGGTTCGCACTAAAACCCGGCGCCATTTGAGCAATAAAATGTGCACACATTATTTTTATTTTTTTCGAGAAATAAATGCATTTAATCTTCTAGGTATTGTACATAGATAATGCAAGCATTCTGCTTGATGAAAAGTTAATATTTTCATGTAAACCTTTGTATATAGGCAACTCTTCCAGGGTTTGTGTCCAGGGGAATTCCTGTTAGGGAAGCAGAGCTGCTGCTAGAAAAGAGTGTTAAACTGGCTGTCCAAGCCCGTAACAAGTTTTGGGATGGTGTGAAAGATACGACATCTCACAATTACAACCGAGCTTTGGTTGCAGCCTCCATTGGGAGCTATGGTGCTTATCTTGCCGATGGCTCCGAGTACAGGTACCTGCCACTTGCTACACACATTTTTAATACATTTGTTGAACTGATCAGCTGGATATATTGTTAACCACCCCAATCACAAAGTTGTATATCACACATCCTTCTTCACAATTAGTTGTTCTAATTATCCCGATATTGATATAATAGCATTGAAAATTTATAAATTTTACTTTTTTATGTCAAGTGGAAATTACGGGCCTGATGTGAACTTGGAAAAGTTGAAGGATTTCCATAGGCGCAGGTTGCAAGTTCTAGTAAATGCAGGTCCAGATTTGCTAGCCTTTGAAACCATCCCTAATAAACTAGAAGCTCAGGTATGCCAATTGTTACTTTTACACTTATTTTAACATTTTCAAATAGTGACTGCATTATTCACTTGTTTAAAGCTTCCGTTTAAGGCTAATCTCCAACTGCAGGCCTGTCTGGAATTGCTTGAGGAAGAAAATGTCAATATTCCGTCTTGGATTTGTTTCAGCTCTGTTGACGGAGTAAATGCTCCTTCAGGAGAGAGCTTCCAGGAATGTCTTGAGGTCCTAAACAAGAGTGACAAAGTAGCTGCAGTTGGGATCAACTGCGCACCACCTCATTTTGTTCAAAGTCTTATTCAGACCTTTAAAAAGGTAATTTTTTTTATATTTAATTCTGTAAACATATTTTGCTTCATAGACGATTTTGTAACAGAAAGCAATTAAAGAATACATAAAAAAGGCTTCTACATTTCAGATTTTATCTGTGTTTAAATTATATGAATATGCCTACGGTGATTAACTTGTTACTTGTATATCCCTTTTTACAGACAACAGACAAGGCAATTGTTGTTTATCCAAATAGTGGTGAGACATGGGATGGCATTGCTAAGAAATGGATGGTGAGTTGAACCTAATTTTCGAAACTCTTTTATCTTTGTGATTCATGTTGAATATTAATATAATTTGATCCTTCAATCTGTACAGCCATCAAAGTGCTTTGATGATGATAACTTCAAAGCTTATGCTGTGAGATGGCGTGATGCAGGAGCTAAACTAATAGGTGGTTGCTGTCGAACCACACCCTCGACAATCCAATCCATTTCCAGAGTGTTAAAAGAGAAGCTCTGAAGTCATAGTGGAACTCAAGTATCTGAATTGTTTCGTTGTTTCATCCTCTGCATTTACCAATGTAGGAGAACCGAGTTGGAGGAGGCTGTCCACAAAAAATTTTAGACTTCTCCTTCTAGAAATTTATTGATATATTCATTGTATTCCTAATTCTAACAAGGAAAAGAAATAGAAAAAAGAAATACAAAGAACTGGTTTAGTAGTCATCATCCAATTGTAACCTCATCTCTCATAAGTTATAAGTCAAGTAATCCATGTTCATCATGTAGTTATGTTGTGTTTGGTTGTGATAAATGACATGAAATAGAAAAAAAAATTAAGTACAAACTTGATAATTTTTTCAAAACTTTACAACCTAAATTATAATTGGATCCCTACAATTTGGGAGGAATGCTCATAGTCATTCCTTATTATACCCCATCTGTTCAACCTCTATCTACATTAAATTCAATTCGCCATAATCAAACACAACAATGGTGCCGGTTGCACTGAGTCCAGCTCCAGCTACAGAGATAATTTTTTTTTATTTTAACATGTCAAGGTCAACTTAAAATTGGACTTTTTTCCTAGTTGCTTTTGAAGTCTGATGGGAATTAAATTATTTTTTTTAGTAATTAATTATACACGCACACGCCGGAAGTCGAACTCTTGACATTCCGTAATGAGATACAAGAACTCAACCACCACATCATTATTATTGTTTATTCTGTTGTGAAGCAGGTTGCAACACACCTAATATACTAATTATAATCATAAATATTAGCAATTGATCCATTTTCAAATTTGAATAAAATTAAACAATTTTCAGTTATGAAGCGGGTTGCAGTACAGCTAATATACTAATTCTGATTGTAAATATTAGCGATTGATCCATTTTCAAATTGGAATAACGTTGAACATTTAAGGAAAATTTGTTAGGAGTCGGGAGGGACTACTGGTACATAATATCGTTGTTTCGATAATCTTATTTTTGAAAAAAACAAGCAAATAACACAATAAAAAAATACTTCTCTTGGGTTGGAGCTTGGAGGAGTGGGGTTGGCTACTGGGCTTGGTTTGTGAAGGCTACAAATATCTTAGTTACTTCGTGGGCCGATTCGTAACAAGTCGCTAGACAGGGCTAGCAGCTGTAAGGTTGCTCCAAATTTGTGAAGAGGAATCCAGATAGCTGATAATGGCCCTAAATCTAATTTGGGCTACATCGACATATATACAATGGAAATCTCTCCCTAACGAGTGAGTAAATGTTTTGTTTAAAGGCAATCTATACTTAAATAAGGGAATAATCTTTCGGTAGAACACGAATTTTGATACTCACCATAAAGTTAATAAAAAAAACTTTACGCTCCACTTTAAGTGTCAATAAAAGAAACTTTAATGTTAAGGCTTGGGTAGAGAGAATATAATAAAATGAATACAATAGTGAGAAAAAACATAAAACGGGGAGGACAGATTTGTACAAGAAGATGAATGAAGACAAGTCATGCGACAGAAAACGGATCCTCACTTCTCTAATTCGGCAAAAAGTTTTAGAGTATATTTATCCATAAATCAACCGTATCCGGTAAATACCGTCTAAGATAGTGTTTGGGAATGTTATATTATATGCGGTCTTACCCTCATTTCAAAAAATGAAATTATATTATGCAAATTGTTTGGTTCGAGAAGTGGCATGGGGTTGGAATCAGGAATTGGGTTAAGATAATATGGGGTTGAGGTATCATTTATGATATTATGTGTTTGGTTGAGCGCTGGAATGAATATTTTAGATTTAAAATATTTTTTAAGTTATTAATTTTAATTAATTTAATATTGTTTTAATTATTATGTTAATAAATTTTAGTTCATTAAATTATTTTTGTATTAAATATTTACATTTGATTGCTTAAATAAAGTTGAAATACTCTAAATAAAATTGATTTCTCATACCCCTTCCTCATACACAGCTCTCCCCTTGAATATCAAAAACTCATACCTTGGAGGTATGAGGAATGGGTTTGAAGGGAAAAAAATTGAACCAAACATCAGGTATAGGGTTAGAATGATCGAAACCCATACATATACCAAAATGACTCCAACCAAACGACCCTTATATGTGTTCTAGGTATAAAATAATATATAATGACACGTAAAAATACGTAAAAATAAGCGGTACAATACCTTGACCCCTGTTTTTTTCACATGGAACTTACCTATGCCGTGAGAACTATCTTCCTCCTTAATTTTTAATGTCTTCATGCCAAAAACTCATACTTGTTGTCATATCCAAGATTAAATCGCAATCTTTTATGTTTAATTATAATTAATACCAGACACGCATTAATTAAGGATTTCGCTCAACACCTTGTACTATTTAAAATCGGCAACTAAACCGAGATATTATTGAAAATATGATATTACGTATAATCGTTAACTGAATAATTCGATAAAATCCAAAAAACACCGACTGATATACTTCAGGATAAAATCAAATAGTTGGATAATATATAATCTAGATGTCAAAACCAAGAACAGTACAGAGAGGGAAACATCTGACCATTCGATGACTAAAGATATAAAGAGAGAAGGAATCACATAATCACATAGTGTAGTCTGTGTAGATCTTTATTATATCTAATAAAAGCAGGTGAGTGAAGCAATGACATGGCAGTTCAATATTTACCAAAATTGAATTCCTTGCATGGACATAAAGCATTTCCGAACTTTTAGCCACATAAAACCACCGGCCATCGTTCCTCTTCTTGTTCTCTCCCGTTCTTTAATCTGTTTCGTATGAGACATACTTTTTAAACTAATTTTTTTAATAAATAAGGTAACGATCCGTTTATGTATTATGTTTAAATTTATTTTTTAAATTCAATTTTTTAAAATTAACTTTACAATATATTCCAGTAATTATATTTAAAGTTAGATAAATATCAATTTTTACGATATTCATATATTATGTGTATAATTAAAAACACAAGTAGTAATATGATATAGGGGTAAGAAAATGGACATTTGAATCTAAACACTTATGTTCAATTCCCACGGACAACATTTTTTCATGTAAATATTAAGTATACGGGGAAGTTGGTCATTTCAATAAATTAGTAGAATGTAGAAAGTGCAAAATCGTCATTTAACTGGGAATAAAAAGTCTCATAAATTATATCACAATGTTCTCCTGTTATATAAAGAGATTGGGGACTTCATTTCTGTTTATAAGATAAAGTAAAAAAAAATATTATTATTGTCTTCCAAGCTATTAGAGGAAATCCAACCTTGCAGGATGTCACGAGTTCAGATTTTTTATCCTGAAATTTTTGATTCCGTGCGGCCCTTTAGTCGCCCCAACGCCCAAGTAGTTAGCCTTCTCGAGAGGTCATCACGCAACAACCCAGCAATCCAAACACATCAGATATAACCAGTGTTCCAGAAATCGCTAGGCGTGTCAATGCGTTGAGGGTACCTTCGAGAGATTAATCGGTAAGTCGGAGATTAATCGGAACATTAATAGAAAGAATATAAATATTATTTTTAATTTTTATAATTATATAATGACCAATATGTCAAATATTTGTTTGAAAAAATAAGAATGGTATTAAACAATATTTACACATTTGACATGCGTTATGTACTAATTATTGAGTTTACAATATTAACTATATTCTAATTCACACTTTTAAAATAATTATAATATGTTATTTTTATATTTTAAGTGAGAAAATAAATATATTAGATTACTTGTTACTTCTTAACAATACTTTATATTAGAAATTGACATGATATTGTGTGAAATTATGAAATTAATGAATTAAAATTATAAAAACATAAAAAAAAATTAATTATTTTCCGCCTAGACCGCCTAGGACCGATTTTTGACCGCCTAATCCTGATTTTAACCCGATTTTTTGAAAAAAATGCCTAAATCACCGCATAGGTCCGAGTCGGGGCGTTTTACCACCTCCTAGCGCCTAGGCGGCCGCCTAAACCAATTTTTAGAATACTGGACATAACTATGAAATCCACACACAACAATAATCAATCGTGTGTGCAAGTGTGTTTAATTACCAAGTAAATCTAAAGACACAACAGATTTATGAGCCTGAATGCTCAACCTTTATACTGACCAACAATATAAGGATACAACCCCAATACATGCTTACAGATTTTGCCTACTGCCTACCATGTAGTACAAGTACAATATAAAGTTGTACAGAATAACACTTAGATTATATTCAGAAAATGCCTATATATATATACTAGAGTCTGGTCACGGACACAGTAGCACACATAGCCCCAAAAGCCTCAACTGCTGGCAGTTACAAACAGTTTCAGAATTTAAATACCTTCAAATTCGAATTTCCCCACAAATCCTTGAGCTCCAACTGCAAGATAATACTCAACAATCCAATTGTACATATCCCAACAAATATACACTTACGTATATATAAACCAGTCCCCATGTATCACACATGTGCCCACATTTTTGACTTCCTTCTTAGTCATTTTTGGACTCCAAACTAAACTCCCAACTCACTTTTGTCCACATATAAATTAGCCCACCAATTTTATTATGAGTCGCTACATCGCCCAGTCTGTATTGCCGCCTGACGACTAGCCCGTGTCGTTACTTGACGTATGATCATTGTCGTCACTTGATGACTAATCCGTGTTACCGCGTGGTGACGCTTGATCCCAATTTCACTTAGTTGCCAATCGAATTAGAATTCAAAATGCATTCCAGGTCTTACACATGGGACTAGGTGAGCCGCAACAAAAGCCTTGGTAAGTTGGTTTAAAAAATTGTCAAAAAAAATTTGTACCAAAAAGGTTTTTAAACTCAAAGTTCTCCGACACCAAAAGAAAAAGGAGGGGCAAAATAACCCGCAAGGATTGACTCAGTTGGTTAAACAAGAAATAACTATTCTCTTGATCACAGATCACTTAAATACGGTTTACTTTGATTCACGTGATTTGCAGGCTATTATGTGAGCCCGAAGGGTTTACCCAATACGCACCCGAATGATAGCGGCTACGGGTTACCTACGATAAAAAAGGAGGGGCAAATAAAAACTGTACACGTGAACTTTTTTTTTTGCACGCTCTCGAAATTTTCCAGAAAATTGAAAATTTGATTTTGTTTTGTTTTATTTTTTTCGTTGCATTTCCAAAATCAGGACCTTAGCCAGTTTTACTAAAAGATGCGCTAATCAAATCCGAATTTTTGGATAACAATTCGTTCATTTCGTACACTTTTGTATACGTGTCAACAATGCGTAATCTCAACCCGATCTGTTAAGAATTCGTTTCATTTCGAATTCGTGTACCTTGATTTCGTATATGTTTCGTGTTGTATTTTTTGTAATTTTAAATTATAATTATAAATAAATAAATAATATATTTAAATCTTAAATTTTTACTAGTTAAGTCTAATGTTAATAAATCATAAATAATTAAGTGTGATCATGTATTGTGAAATTAATATTTGAAACTATTTGTATCTATTTTTTGTAAAAGGTATATGTAAAATATTATTTTAAGATATATAGTCATATAATTTTAATAAATTTAATTATTTATTTATTTTGAGTACTTTCGTTTCATGTCGTGTATCTCAGAGTAAATCCAAAATCGACAATAAATATATTCGTATAATTTCCTGTTCATGTACTCAAAAAATAAATCTAAATCTGTAATTTTTTATATCGTTTTTCATGTCATATATGAAATTACGGATTTATTTTGGACGTATAAAAAGACAATGATCGAAATATTAAGAAAAGAATAATATGGGCCAGCTATGTCTGTGTCCTATCGAAGCCCATCATTTGTCCAACTTTGGGGTTAATGACTAAGATCGCCATTTCATAGTTATCCGCCGATGTCAGCCTATCTCTTCCTTGTAAATCACAGCCAAATAATTGTTTTTTTTCTCGAGACATCCCCCTCGTGCGGTGGTTGAGGTTTTTTGTCCTTCAAGAAGATCACTGAGTTCGACTCTTATAAGCGTGCTTGTTTTTAATTATGAGAAAGAACTAGATAATTTTCCATCATCCTTTTCAAGAGCAAGTGACACAACAAATATTTTTAAAAATGTAGTGTTAATTTATTTTTCATTTATATAACATAATGTCGTCCTTTTATTCGTTGCTCTTTCACGCGGGTTCAAAACATTAAACTAATCGACAATTATGTTGACAACCCTAATCGGAAATGTTTTAAGCTAACAAGTAAATTCTCAATAGTAAAGAAAAACGAACGAAGCCTTTGAGAGGAAAGGAGAGGCTGTTTTCTTTTTGTTTCTATTACGTTTACCATCTTTAATATTCATATGATAATAATCAACCAAAACAGATGATTCAAAGGGAACAACTACTTCCACCAAAAGGAAAGCATGCAGTTAAGCATCGAAATTATTAACTGCACAATCCCAACTCTTTTCCAAAAATTGCCAGCAAAGTGCCTAAGAATATCCATTTGGAGACTGCAAGTTGCAAAGGTTAACTCTTTTCTGAGATATTTTGCACTTTTTCTATATTCGTCGCGTCGTGCATGTGGCGATACATACTTGCCCTAAATATCACCAAATACGTTTAAATGCAGAAAGAGATGGACAAGGGGACCAATGCGACAATCAAACGAAACTGTCTCTTTCCATATTTAGTGTGGAAGACTCGAGAGATATTTAACTCATTCATATTCTCATCCCTAACACTCAGAAAATCCGAGATTGAAAATACAACCAATGAGAATTCAGATTCTTGGATAACCTTCAAAACCTTAGCCAATCAGAAATTAGGTAATCCCGTGAATAATTTTAAAACTTCCTCTTAAAAATAGTTGAAAAACCTGCATCAAATAATACGGCATTATAAAGTTCATAAAGAGTACATATCTATCATGTGTCACACTCGTAGTCATACCTCGATTCAAAATAATTCCTCCATATACTGATATATGAAGTTTCTACATAAAGTACTACTGGAATCCCCACATATGTGTCTTATTAGCTAGCTTTTGTTTACTTTTTATTTTATTATTTTCGCGAATTCTACTAAAATCTTCGTTTATTTAGTAGATATTCGGATATTTGTGAATCAGTTCAAAGATATATAGAAAAGTCCGAGCTTTTTTCTTTTCAACAAAAGCTGAGATGGAATCGGAAAACTTTATAGCAAATGCAGTTGGTGGCAAAACAGCTAGAGCATGTGATGGTTGCGTTAAGAAAAGGGCTCGTTGGTATTGCGCAGCTGATGATGCTTTCTTGTGCCAAGCTTGTGATGGCTCCGTCCATGCTGCCAATCCTTTGGCTCAACGACATGAACGTGTTCGCCTCAAGACTGCGTCGATGACACAGTTGTCGCTCCAAATACCTTCGTGGCACCATGGTTTCACTAGAAAACCTAGAACCCCGCGAGGGAAGCATCATCACCGACAACAAAAGTCCGAGAAGCTGACAGAAAATTCTATGCATTTAGTGCCTGAGGCAATTGCTAATAGTGAGAATTTATGTGAAGAAAATGATGGGCAAGAGCAGCTTATTTATAGGGTTCCAATATTTGACCCTTTTGCTGCCGAGATGTCTCTCTCGGATACGTCTAATGAAAGCATGACATTAAGGGTAGGAGATGATGATGGCGAAAAACATAAGGTAGGGTTTTATCAATCAGACTTGGATCTTGAGGAATTTGCTGCTGATGTTGAGAATTTATTATGCAAGGGGCTTGATGATCAGGAATCATTTGACATGGAAACCCTGGGGTTTTTCGATTCCCGAGGCAAAGATTTAGTTGAAAGTCCTAGTACTTGGTGTACAGGAGCTGTAGTCAAGTTTGAGGAAGCTGATGAAGTAAAAGACAATACAATTGTGAATTACCAGATAGAAGCGGAGATTGACATGACAAAGGAAACGTTTGAGCTAAATTTCGACGATTATGATACACCAGAAAACAATTATGAGGAGGATTATGAGAAGGTTGGAGTATTCGGTAATGTCATTGATCAGTTGAAAGAAGAATGTGATGTAACGGAGATGAATGTAGCGGAGAAGAAAAACAAGATCTTATTGGCGCTTAATTATGAAGGTGTCCTTGCAGCATGGCCGGAACAGAAGTCTGCATGGATGACTGGAGATCGACCGCAACTTGAAGACAATAACTGCTGGCCTGACTGCATGGTACGAATTGATATAAGTGATAACTTACTCAAAATTTTAATACTACTGGCTACATATATATAGTATATGCATAATTTGTTGATTTTGACGAGTGTGTGAAATGTGCAGGGTGAATGTGGAAATGTTCATGATAATTATGCAATTAGATATGGTGAGATGGGTGGGATAAAGATGTCGGACGGTGGGAGAGAAGCAAGAGTATCAAGGTACAGAGAGAAGCGACGGACGAGATTGTTTTCCAAGAAAATAAGGTATCAAGTGCGGAAGCTTAATGCAGAGAAGAGGCCAAGAATCAAAGGAAGATTTGTTAAGCGAGCAAATTTTGTAGCAGCATTTTAATTAATGATCAACCAATCTGTCGAATCTACAATTTCTTTAATTGGAGTTAGAGTTAACTAGAAATAATGTTATCCTACTTTGTAATGGGTAAAATTAAGATTAATGCTGCACTCGTGTAATCCTTTCTCAAATAGTATATTGCTGCAGGTCCCTCAAATAATCTTTCACACTCATGAACCCAATACCATGGATTCAACGTCAACCATTCTTGTTCCATTGTATTGACATGTTTATGTTACGGTGTGCCTTGGTATAGTAATATTAAGCAGTACAACACTACCAATTCAAATGCATGTGCGAAGCTCCGTAACTAACCTTTTCTAGTCGCCTTCACTAAAAAAGGCCTTCGCTAATTTTTTTTCTACTCGCCTATTCGCCTCACTTCATTTAAAAAGGTTGTGGAGGATGGTGGTTCTTGTAAACTGCAAAAGTTACTAATTTCAGAACAATTATTTGTTAAGGAGATATCACACCAAGCAAACCAATTCCCATTTGAAGATTTTAACTGCATTTCTCAATTTTAATAGCAACAATGGATTACATTGTCGGTTACAAATTTTGACACTTGCTCCTGTCAAAAGGTGCATTTATTATTCGATTTGAACCAATATGTTAACTTAAGCCTCGTATGATAACAAATCGAACGAGTCCCGTAGTCCAGCCCCCGAAGAACATTTACGCAAATATCTCAGAAGGACCCCATATATTTTTAGGATTAATTATCAAATTTACTACTATATATCTAGCGAAATATTAAATTTATCACGTATTAATCCGAGGTCTCAAATTGACCATTTTTCACACAAAAATGTTAATTTTCGGTGATAAATTTGAGATATCGTTAGCTTATGACCGATTTGAAAAGTGGTCCATTTGAGACACGCCTACTTAAAAGTGGCCAATTTGAGACCCCAAATTTGTCTGTGATAAATTTGAAATTTTGCTAATTATATACAGATCAACTTCATAATTAACCCTATATTTTTAAACAAGTAAAATTTATTCGCCTGCCTGCACTTTTTATGTCAAAACACTCATGATAATATATTTCCTAAAGTCCCACTTACTGAATTGAATTTTGACAAATACGATGCTGAGAAAATGTAATTAACTATATTGATGAAGAACAAGAACTGTATTTTACATTAAGATGGAATGAATCAATAACGAGTATGTTTGCTCTGTTTTTATATACACGATCAAAGACTCGAACAAACTATTTAAAAATGTTAAATGCTGATTGATTGACTTCTTTGTTGAATCTAATTGTTTGACTCAAGTCAGCCACTTGTGTCTATATTGATATCAGCTCCCAAGTTAAATGACTGATAAAGATTACAGACATTCAACTTGGAGTTAAGTAAGCAGCACCGAGAGCCTTTGTTAGCATATCAGCTGGCTGCAAAATGAGTAGAAATATGAACTGTAAAAATCAGACCGTACTGTATTTTTTCTTGTACCACATGACTATCAATCTCGATGTATTTTGTATGTTCATGGAAACCGGAATTAAAGACTATGTAAATTGCAGATTGAGAGTCACAATGAAAAGGAACTAGAAGCTTAGGATACACCTGAAAATCTTTAAGAATAGCAACAAGCCATGTAACTTCACAACAGGTGATAGTAATGGCCCGATATCCGGATTCTACACAGGATTGAGACAATGTGTGTTTTTTTTTGTATTTTCAAGCGACCAAAGAGTTGCCAGCCATAATACAATATGTAGTAAGAGACTGACGAGTAGCCTGACATCCACCCCAGTCAGAATCACAGTAAGCAATGAGATTCAGAGGAGATTTAGCAGCAATAAATAAGCCCTGTCCTTGTAATTGCTTGATATATCGTAAGACTTTATAGCCAGTTAGATGATCATTACGAGGAGAAGCAAGATGTTGAGACAAAATATGCACATAATATGCCAGATCTGGACGAGTAATAGTAAAACTTGTCAACAGTTCTTCAATACAAAGTAGAGTCTTTGACATTGAGCAGATTAGAATAGTTATCAGTAAGGTGGTGATTCTGCTCCATAGGAATAGATGAAGGCTTGGAAGATAACATACCAATTTCTGTTAACAAATCTAGAATATACTTTATTTAATTAATGTAAAAACCTTCATTTGACCTGGCAACCTCTAAACCAATAAAATATTTGACAGGTCCAAGATCCTTGTCTTTAAACTTGGACAACAATATATCATCTACATAGACTAATACTACATAAACTTATACTGCACAGAAACTTTCAGTTTTGGTAATAGTAAGCAAACTATTATCACTGTGAGATTGAGTAAAGCCATAATCCTTAAGATCCTGACAAATCTTAGCAAACCACCACCTAGGAGCCTATTTCAGGCCATATAATGATTTTTAAGTAAACCCACAAATTATGAGGGATCTTTAAATCGGTGGAAGCTGATAACCAGAAGGTAATCTCATATATACTGTTTCCTCCAAGTCACCATGTACAAACTCATTAGTAACATCCATTTATGAAATATCCCAAATTTTAAAAGCTGTCACAGCAAGCAAGATTCTAACAATTTTGTTTTTTGCTACTAATACAAATGTCTTAAAATAGTTTAAGCCATGAGTTTAAGTGAAACCTCTAGCCACTAAACGAGCCTTGTATCTATCAATAGTGCCTTCATGAAAGTGTTTTTATTTTAAACAACCATTTACAGTCAACAACACGATGATCAGAAGGAGTTGGAACCAAGGTCCATGTATGATTATCCTCAAGAGCCTTAATTTCAGTTTTTATGCCTTAAAGCCAGATAGGATTGGGAGAGCTTTGAGCAAATGTATAAAGTAACTTGACAGGTATGATTGATGCTTTGAAAGCTTTATACGAAGGAGAAAACTTATCATAAGATAAGTAATTACTAATATGATATGGAGGAGACATACCTGACCCTGAAGGAAGAGATATAGTAACTGCATGAGTTGAAGGTAATCCAATAAAATTAAGCAAATGCTGATGTTTTATTTCAGCTCTGCCATTCGGTTGTGGAGTTCTAGCACAAGAAGTTTGTAACATAATGCCAAGAGAAAGAAGATATGATGTAAGATCTTGATTGGTAAATTCTATCCCATTGTCCGATCTTATGGTTTTGATGACTTTATCAAACTGAGTTTTAACATATGCTATAAATTTCTAATTATATTTGGCATTTGAGTCTTATGATGAAACAAGCATGTAGCCCTGAAACAGTCCCCAACTACTGTAAGGAAATAACTACAGTGACTATAGGGACCCCAAACATCTACATGAACTAAGTCAAATAAAGCATAATTTGTAAATTGACTGGAAGGAAAATGAAGTCTGTGTACGTTGTTCAGACTGACATACTTCATAATCATAAAACTGAATAAGCATATCATCAATGAACTTTAATTTCTTAAAAACTCCAGAAGAGGGATGACCCATTGTGGAGTACCATAAACTGGCATTGTCAATAGAAGTAGCATTATATCTCTTATTATTGAGAGTAGAAATAGCAGAATTTGGCATACAATTCAAAATGGAAAAATAAGATAATTTTGAAGGAACTGAGTTTGTCTAGACCATCATGCAAGTTACCAATCTTCCTGTCTTTCTTCAAAGTAGGGTCGTGTGGATACCAAGTATTTTCATAGAAGTATAGAAGACATGAGAGATCAGATGTGAGTTTGGAAATGGAGATGAGATTACATTAAAAATGAGGTACACATAACACCTCATGAAGAACCAAAGTAGAATTTAGACACACATTACCAATATGAGTAATAGTTGTTGTATTACCATCAGGTAAGTATAGTTATGCAGTTAAAGGTTTGACATTAGTCATAATTATTAGATGACCAATGATATGATTTGTGGCTCCAGAATCCAAAATCCATGAGTCACAATGATTAGTAGTAATCACATAATTAACACTAACTATTGAACAAGAAAAATTAACAGAAATACAAGAGCTAGCAGCATTAGCATTCCAGTTGGTGTTCATTTTGAGAGAATCTTGAATCATTTTGGATAATTGTTGACATTGTACAGCTGAGAAACAGATGGCACATTGCATTCAGTAGCCGCAGATTGAATAGAGGTATTTCCTGATACATGTGACCCAAGATCAGAGGTAGAAACATGAGCAGTTGATTTAACATAAGTAGAATGAGCTAGCTTCTTTGGTTTAGGCTTACGTTTTCCAAATAACTTGTGCCAATCAGGATAACCATGCAGACAAAAACATTTGTCTCTAACATGTCCAGAATTTGACAATAATCATAGAACAGGTATGTACAGCTTTTTCTCTTAGCAACAGGTTGGCCGTTATTTCCGGGTTTGGATCTGAATTGTCCATTGTACTTAACATTCATGGCCATAGCATCTTAAAGAGGATTTTGAGCAATTTTGGTAAAGACTCTCTGAGATTCTTCATGCAGTAACAGAGAGAAAGCTTGAGACAAAGTAGGAATATAGTTCATCATTAGCAATTGTCCTCGAATAGTAGTGTATTGATCATTAAGCCCTATCAAATACTGACTTAATCACAAGCATAATTGCTATTGATACATACACATTTGGAATATGATTGGGATTATTAACGTCAGACATAAGAGTTCTGAACCTAGTTAAGAAGGCTGTGATACTCATAGAACCTTGTTGAATAGATGCTAATTCCTTCCGTAACTGAAATGTTTGAGGAATGTTAGACTGAGAAAACCTAACAGCTAAGTCGTCCCAAATCTCCTTAGCAGTGGTGAAATAGGCCACACTATTATGAATCTCAGTAGAAATGGAGTTTCATAGCCAATACAACACCATATTGTCAAAACGAATCCACAGGCCATAAAGAAGTGAAGTAATAGCATGTTTAATTTAAGTTTCAGATATTTAACCTAATTTGATCTTAGTAGATAAAGAAATTTCAACTGATCGACTCCACTGATGATAATTTTGTTCAGTTAAGATCTGAGTAACGATTGGAGTACCTGGATTATCATAATTTTGCAGAAAGTACGGATGATTAGCATCAATAACTTGTGTATGTTGTGATGCCCCTGATGTATATCACGAAGCTCCAATAGCAGCAGCAGCATAGCTCATTGTCATGATTAGAAATCACATACTTGATGGAAGAAGAAGTTATACACCCCAATTATTATTATTTTCGCAGGTTTACTTTTTTTTTTTTTAATTTCGCAGATTTACTTTTATAGATATTAAAATTACACTCAACTCTCGTAAAGAGCAAACAAACTTCTTCTTTCTTTTACAAACAAAAAGTAATTTTTATTATTTTGAACATAAAAGTCGGCCGACAAAACCCCAACTACTGATATAATAAGGTTGTAAACAAATAAAATATTAAAAATAATTAAATAATTTGTTTCATGATCGTTTAACACACAACATTTAAAAATACTTGAAGCTAAAAATGAAATCAAAGACATTTCAAGCGATCCAAACTGCACCTACATCTCTGAAAGTAGCAATATCACAATTGATCATATCACATAAAAATGTTAGACTAGTGTTTAGAAACATCAATCGCATAAACTGAGTTTGGAGAAACAGCACCCCAGCTATCTACATGTCGGATTTTAGTTAAAAACATGTTGAAAGCACCCCATCTATCTATATGCCGGATACAGTTATAGACAATACCAAAAATGTAAATTCATGAAAGATGAACAATCTTTGATTGTGAAAGGTGAGCTCTTGTAATAATCACCAACACCCCAGATTCGATGCAGGTTTTATAGATCACCAAACACATCAATAAACCCGTTCTCAACAGATCCAACACCAAATAAACCCAATCATAATCAAACAAACATAACAAAACATCACAAAACGAGAGACAAAACACAAACTCTAAAAAAAATCAATTAGTGGGTTGAAAAACTCTCGAGAGGGATTATTAAACAAGAATAAATATGAAAGAATTTGGTCCAAAATATCACGTGAACACGTCATTTTGTCTGATGTATCCGAGTGATGTGCATGCCTAATACGACAATTTGTCTGCTATATTTAATATTAGGTATTTTGAAGTTACACATCATGGCTGAAGATGAAACTGTGCATAAGCCATTTTTCTAAAAAAAATAGTTAGGACACACGATTTAACGAATGTGTTGGTAGGGAGAGCCGATCAACGTGAAAATGCAATATTTTTGTGATTATCTCAAAAAAATATGATATTTTATTCGTTGGAAATTATTTTGGGTTATTTTTGTTGTGTAAGACATGCCTTTACATAATAAGATTAAGTCACTTTGAAAATCCCAAGATTTAGTTGACTTGTAATCTTATGTATTCTGTAATGATGTTTCTTGAGTCTGTAGAATTGTTAAGTAGACTAGACTACAATATTTTCAGTTTACAGCCAACAAGCTAAGAATAGATTTCTGAAAGAAGATCAAGCCTGATCATGCCTCAAAATAAAGATAAACTGTTTGGCGAAGATTAATGTTATAGATTGAAAAATGTTCAAAGTCAAGTGTCAAGAAGTAACAAATCAAGTGATGTCGAGAAGTCTATCGAGAAGTCAGATAAGCTTATGGAGAAGTCATTCTACTTGTAGAGAAGTCATTATACTTGTAGAGATGTCACTTAGAGAACTCCAAGGCTATGTAGAGAAGTGGAGATATCGACAAGTCCAAAATATATCTAGAGAAGTGGAGATATTGACAAGATAGAAATATATGTAAAGAAGTGGAGATATCAACAAGTCAAAATTGCATGTAGAGAAGTGGAGATATCGACAAGTCAAAACTGCATGTAGAGAAGTTGAGATATCGACAAGTCAATCTGCATATAGAGAACTGGAGATATCGACAAGTCAATCTGCATATAGAGAACTAGAGATATCGACAAGTCATAACACTTGTAGAGAAGTGAAAATTTCGATAAGTCTTTCTATATTTTGATATGAGACATCTCTATAAAGAATGCAGATCTCGATAACAGCTTCAATTACAGAATGCAACCAATTTTAAGATACAATATTATCAGTCAATAAACTGTTTTATCACTAAAATGAAAAGTCTATAAATGCAGCTTAAAGAGTGCTAGATCAAGGGCTAAGATGAACTGGACAAAGGAGGGTCACAGACCTAGAAGATCATATGCAGATTTGCTGCACTTAAAATGAATATAGACAAAAGGAATTTAGAAAATATGTTAGCCTATTTTAGTGCAAGTTCTGTAAGCAGTGCATGTTGATCTATAAGCATGTCACGGGTCCTTAGTTCAAAAGAAAAAAAATCTAGAATTCTTATATTCTCTTAGGAAGTAACTTTGTTTTAAGATATTCAATAACACATATTTGTAACATAACTAATTTTATTTTAATATAAATCAAGTGAGTTTTGATAATTGTGTTTCTTTCTTTACAACTATTTGATTGTCACTACAATTATTTAGTCTGTCGAGTTCAAGCAGCCAAACATTCCACTTGATTATCTTGAAAACATTCAAACATAGTTTTTAAGTAAGTAAATCAAGAAAACACATTCACCCCTCTCTGTGTGCATTTTATACCTAACAAGTGGCATCAGAGCAAAATGTGAAAGTAAACAGATTAGATCTTGGAAGTATGAGTGCACAAAAATTTAGAAGTATCAAGATCCCTGTCTTTGATAAAGGAAACTATATTCAATGGAAGAAGAAGATAATGTTGTTCATCAGGATGGCTCATCCATTATATCTTGAATTCACAAACATGGACCCTTCATTCATATGATAAGGGTACCTGAAGCAACTGAAGATGATATAGTCATTCCTGGTCACTATGCTCCTAAAGATCCATCTACATACACTGAACCAGAAAATGAGAAAGTTTCACTTGACAGTAGCTTGCAACTCATTCTAATTGAATCACTTGATAATTTCATGTATAATATTATCAATTGTGAGTCAGCCAAGCAAATTTGGGAGAAGATAAAGATCCAGTGTGAAGGTACTGAGGAAGTGAGGTCAAACCAAAGAAGAATTCTGATCTCACAATATGAGGGTTTCATGGCTAAACCTAAAGAAGGCATTAATGAGGTTTTTGAATGGTTCAATAATTTGATAAATGACTTACAGCTGCATGACAAGTTCTATGAAGCTGAGGAGGTCATCATGAAATTCTTGCTCAATCATCCTGGCCATTTAAAATAAAAGACCCCTTCAATAAGAGAAGGGAGAGATCTAGGGATAATAACTTTGGAGGTTTTATATGGTATTCCTAAAAACCTATGAGCTGGAGATGATGCAGAGAAAATCCTTAAAGTTGAGTCAGGGACATGTTGTGGATGTGTTAAATGCCTTGATAGCTAATGATCAGAAAATAACTAAAAATGAAACAAAATCTCAGACTCAAGTTATACAACCTGTTGAGCAGAAGAACAAGGAATCTCAAAAGCAAGTCATTCTGGAAGTAGGAGAAGATAAGTTCTATACTCTTGAAGAATTGGAGTAATGGAACAATCCATGGCTTACTTAGCAAATAAAGTTTTCAAATATAAGATTCAAGAAGCTAAGATCTTTCAAAGGAACATGTCAAACATCCTAAAATAACAATTGGAAGGGAAAATTTCAGACAAGTGGAACTAGAAAAGGTGGCTATAAATCAAGATCCGTGAACAAATCTAAGATTAGGTGCTATAACTGTGATGAGCTTAGCCAATTCGACACGGAATGCAGAAAGCCAAAAAGGGTGAAGAAAGATAAGGCATACTTGGAGCTTGAAGCTAAGTATGAAGCACTCCTGAAGAAGCAACAGGGAAAAGCTTATATTGCTGGGGGAAATAGTTGGGATGACAGATATGATGAAGATGATAATGAAAAATATGGAAATATGCTCTTATGGCCTTGTAGGAATGAGAATCATCTACATCAAAGTCTGAGGTGCCTATCCTAATCACCATCGATTTGAATGCCTTACAGTATAAGAAAGCTGTTGAAAAGATGAATATGGAAATATTTCACATTCATATAAGCATGGTGGCTGCCATTGAGGAAATGGATAGATTATCCAAAGTGAATGAGAAACTGGAAATTGAGAAACAAGAACTAGAGCTGCAGCTTGTGAGCCTATAATCAGTTTGGCAAGAAAATGAATATCTTAAAAACAAGTTGACTTGTGCTGAGGAGATAGAGGTTGTACTGAGAGATAAAATTGAGAAAAATGAACTTAAACTTAAGTCATTTAAAAATGCTTCTCAAGTAGTTGACTAATATCATGAAAAGAACATACCTTGTACTAACATAGCAATTGGTCTGGACTATGAGGCTGGTTCATCTCAGAAGAAAAATCAAATTGATAAAGGCAAAGAAAATGTGAACAAGGAAGATCCTGTTGTGCTTCAAAAGGTGAATGCACCCTTGTTCAAAGCCTATGAGGTTAATTTCAGTGAAGAAGAGCTAATAATCAAGCAAGAAATTGCAAATGAAGATGAAAATAAGAAAAATGCCAAATTAACTGTCAATACTAAAAGTGAGAAAAAGCCTGAGACTAGTCCAGTCATCAAGATACTTAAAACTGAAGCAAAGAACGACAACACATGGAAGAAAAAGAAAAACAGGAATGGAAAAATTGGAGTCAACAAAAGTAACAACTATGCTTGTGTTGCAGATTCCCTTGGGAAATAGTGTCAAAAATGTGGCTCAACAAATCACCTAACTCATCTTTGTAAAAAGAGTGTTAGTGAGCCTAAGTACGGGGAATGAAAATAAAATGAAGCACAAACTGATGACCCTTATTCATTTTGTGATAAGTTTGATGGCATACTGTTAGACGATAAAACACGCGCTAATATTCACGCAAGTATACGCGTTCACAACTAATATAAAATAAATTCTAATATTTTCCCATAGAGATAAATTTAGGTTAATTTTAATCAATGTATTTATGCAATACTAGTATGGTTATTATCCAATGCTAAGACGAATAACAAATTGTGGTCGTTATACTAAGATTAACTAAGAGATTATACTAAAGAACATCAACTAAGAGATTAAAGAGAGTTGAATAATATATGACACAAACATGGAATTCTAACTTCATTAAATACTTCATTCAATAACCTTTTAATTCTTAACCTTAGCATGTAATGGTGATGACACTAATTAGATAACACGAAACTGATAAATGCCAACTTTTGTTGTCTGAATACCATACTACTAGACATCCACAAAAGAGATAGAAGCTGAATAGACACCAATTATATTGAGACCCTATATGTCTATAGAATTTGACAACATAACGGTTTAATGCACAAGTTATCCCTCATGATTACATAGGGCAAGTAAGATGGTTAAAATTACCTACGAATCATGCATATCAAAATACATGAACCTATGCTAGCATGGCAAGTTCTAAACCCTTAAATTCACTTTCGCTTCATTAAAGATTAACACACTATCTTATAAGTTTGCGACACTCATAAGACGAATAAGCACAACCAATACTAGGTTATCATACAATCACCACACACTAAGGCATCGAAACAAATTAACTAAAGAAATCCATAAATAAATTCGCTAGAATCCCACGATAACGATTAGCCCATAATCAGACTTATCATCAACATGGGTTCCGATGAAAGCATGGTATAATAAACGTAGTCTTTATACTTAATAAAACCAAGTACGAAACAAAAGTAAAGGTTCAAGAATAATAAAAATAGCATCCAAAGTTACAACTTAAAACAAAGAATCACAAGAATAAACTAGATCTTCTTCCCCTTGGTTGAATTATGCTCTACAGTCTTCTTACACCTTCTCCTTAGCTCTAGTACGTCTTTTTTTATAAAACGACCTTTATATATGTATATATATGCTGTAGAATTAACCAAGGCTTGAAACTCTCAAAATCTCAATAGAAACAGATTCTATCATCTCGACCTGGTGCGGCCGTGCGCTGCTTCAGCACGGGCGCGCGCTATTTAGCGCGGGCGCGCCGTCCTTCTTGATAAAATTCTGATTTCTTTTCTTTTTGCTGATTTGAACTGGACTTTTCACGAGCCTTTATTCTAGACACTATCCTAACACCAAATTAGCACTAAAACCATGCTAATTCACCTGATTACCTGGAAAATGCATGCAATGCAAAAACACTACAAAACACGTCAAAAATACTAACAACTTGAGTACAAAACACTAATTCAAAGCTTTACGAAGTGTAATAAAGTGTCATAAATGCCACTCAACATACCCCCAAACTTGAATCAATGCTTTTCCTCAAGCATAAACAGACTCAAAGAATAAGAAATAAAAATGCATGAATTCAAACTATATGAATGCAACGATCCCCATAGGCTAACTAACCCAATCAACAAGCAACATCTCAGCAAATGCAGTTATTCGCATAAAGATCAATCAAGCCCCATAAACCAACTTACAAACCAGAAATGTGTGTATGTGCACATGCTTATAGATATACTATCACAACTAGATCAATAATCATGACTCACTACTCATTAACGCAATCACCAAGTTATAAATGGAATGAAAGCTAGACTCAAAATAACTTATAACGCTTCAATTTTTATATCGGAGGTTACATGGATTCATGCTTTTATTCATAACACATTAGCAACCCAAATACGCTTATTTGATCGTGCAATATGTGATGTCCATAAACTTATATAATAATACCCATGTAGCAAGCATTATGTTAGTGGATCCCAGACTATAAAAAGGCTTAGGTCACTAGGCACAAAGTCCCCTAAGAACTTAATAACTTGAGTATTAAAGAGCCCACTCATGATCAATTATGCATAAACACGTATTTTTTTCTTTTTTTCTATTTTTTTCTTCTATTTTTCTTCTTTTTTTTCACAAATTTCTGAACGAGTGCGTTTCGCTCCATCTCGTTCAACCCTAGACCACTCATATAAAATGAGCTGGCTACTAGCCATTTGACACCTAGCCACAACAACTAGCAATGAAATCCAATTTTCTCTAATTTTTAAATATCCATGTTGTTAGGTCCCAATTTGTTTGTAGAAGGGGGGGTTGAATACAAACAGTACCAAATAATCGAATAAATGCGGAATAAAAAATGTGAAACAAAATTCAAGTTAAATAAAAATATTATTAAACTTGAAAGGTGTTACAACAACTGTATCGATTACAAGGTATTAATCTCAAATTAATTATCACAAATCTAGAATAAATTCGACATGAACTTTTTCTATTTTTGCAATAATTAGAATCAAATGCTAAACGCGATTTGAGATTAAGTTCTAGGGATTTTGATCCGCTAGATTGTTACACAAGAACAAGATAAATAATTCTAGTTGATTGGATTTAACTTTGCAATCTAGAAATTTGATCTTGAAGTTTGCAGAGAAAATGAAATATTGTTCTGCTTCTTTTTCTTTTGTTCTTGGGTGTTGACTTCTGTTTGATGTGTATTGGATTGATAATTGAACTGCTGCTTGTCTGCTTCTTTTTAATCAACAGAATAGAATTGAATTGGCAAGACAATCCTGAGCTCAGCAAGACAATCGGTAGGACAATGGATTGAACTAGCAAGACAATCTGAATGAACTAGCATGACAATCAGAATGAACTAGCAAGACAATCCTCCTCCTAGTGTAACTTTCGGTGAGACTATTGAAAATGGCCTAGCATGACAATCGGTATGACAATCCTGATTGTCATGCTAGTTCATTTTCAATTGTCTTGCTGATTTAATGCAGATTTTAATCCAATTTAAATTCTGAAAATTCCTAAAATTAATTCAGAATTAATTAATCAATTAATTCAATTAATAAATAAATTATTCTTCGCAGATATAATTTATTTTCTTAATTAAATTAGATGACTTAATTAATTAATAGAGAATTAATTCTAGTCTTCAACAGCACCCATCCTTCTGCAGATCTTCTGAAAATCACTGAAAATTATGAATCAATTCCACCACTTCAATGTTGACACTCGATGTACTGTCTGGTTCATGAGTGACTAACTTCCGTGACGTTTCTTCATGTCTTGACTTTGACACTTTGATTTTCTTCAGATTAAATCCTTGTAATTAATGATACTCTGACGAGATCTCTGTCACTTGATTAAATCCACGATCTTGATTTATATCACTGAGGCATGATCAACTTCTTGAACTTCTTCCAGTGAATTAACTCTTCAAGTCTGTAGATGAACCTTGTTTCTGAATCCTTTGACAGATATTACTTTGCGAGATCTCTCTGACGGTCGATCCACTATTTACTTATTACATTCTTATTTGAGTTGAGTTGAATCCTCGAATATACAAATAGGCTATGACATATGACTTACAATCTCCCCCTATTTGTTTGTTAGACAATAACACACAAATACCTAGAGGATAACTCAACTAACAAATAAGAAAAAGATATAACATACATGCAAAGTAAATAGCAGAAAAGTTCTGGATGAGATTTAACATTTTCCAGATTCCGAGTAGATGTTCCTCTAGACTGAACATATCTTCAAGTAGTTCCATTTTCATTTGTACAACCACATTTCCTGTTGAGAAGCCCATATCTCTCTTGCTTCTCCCCCTATGAGAATCAACTGATTAAAGAAAATCACCTTCGTTTACCACCTCTCCCGTACAATAGGATCCGCAGATAAAAGCCAATGGTACTCCCCTTTTGAAAACAGCTTCTCCCCTAACTTAGAAAATCACCTTGTGTTTACCACCTCTCCCGTACAATAGGATCCGTAGTTACAAACAACAATGGTGTGGTGTAGTGTACAAGTAGGATCTTTTTCTTACTTCCTGCTATTTCTCCCCCTTAGTTGAGGAATCCTTCAAACTATTACTTAAGCTTTTATCTCCCCCTTAAAGAAGGAATGTATGCCGTCGTCTGAAGGAGTTCTCATATTTCACTTGGTTGGAAAAGAAATAACAAGTAGTTTCTCTTTCTTCCTCACTGTGAGTGTGTGATTCTGTTTAGTGTACCTCACATATGTTTCACTCTTCTCTCCACTCGTGTTTACACTCATTCTCACAAGTGTATCACTCTTCTCTCATAGCTCCATAATCCAGCTGTACCTGCAAGGAAAATCACCTTAGCCATCCTTAAGGAGGTCACAGGTGGTGCAATGGGAGTTCGCAAATCCCCATCCCTGTTAAACTCGTCAGATGAATCTGAGTCATAATCTACAAGTTGCTAGTTTCCCTTTTAGGGTTGCAGATTTGAATTCTGGGAAGGTAAACAATGATCCAAAGAATTTAGCATAAAGATCAAAGTTCCCTTCTAATGTCTGTGAAGACATTTCCTTGTGACTTATCAGGTAATATCTGAATCATTGTCAACAAGTTGCCGATCTGCACCTATGTCAGATCCACTATCCGCAGATGCATCCAGGGGATTTAAGCCTGGGGAGGTAGACACTAACCACTGACATATGGCTTTTGGATCAGTATCCTCTCCTAACACCTGTAAAGGCAATTGGTCCACTAACGAACCTTGAACAATCGAATCTGACCTTAAAATGGTCGAAACTCTTGTTTCCGTCAACTCATCCTTTGAGTGTGTAACCTCTCCTTGTGCATCAAGAATTGATTATGTTTGAAGTGGTGACACTACATCGGATACCTTGGCCGACAGGCAAAATTCAATAGACTCACCCTGTTGAGAGAATGAATCTAGTAACTGTTTTTGTGCCTTTTCAGCCATTACATCTTTTTGAGAAGATGTATGGGGGCTAGCAGTTGTCTCGGTTTAAATACTACTCATCTATGTAGGAGACAAAGCTACTGGGTTGACTACAGAACCTTCCTTATGTGGTGCACTAAGGCACTATCTCCCTCACGCTCATTCATACTATATTTAGTGGTAAGAGAGTGTTGGTTGGTTCTGTTTCTGTGTTTGTCTTTACAGTCTGGGATAAACGTTGTGGGTTTTCAACCTCATGACTGTCAATGAAAGAAAGTCATTGGAGACTGAACCTGTATCACAAAATATATGGTAATAGAGAGAAAATGATTTACAATAGTGATTTCAAAAGATTTTACATGAAATAAGAAATCACTAATGTAGAAAGAAGTTTGATTTTGTTTTTCAATATGAATGAGTTTTTGATAAAACATTGATCACTTAGGGTAAAGTCTAAGTAATTCTCATTCATGTCAAAATCTTACAAATATCTGCAACATAATATTAACAACATATCATTGACCGATACTTGTCAAGTACTTTAGATACTAATTGTTATGTTGCATAAACAATATACCACTGCACATATAAAACAATATGATTGTGCTTAGTGATAAGATAGTTATTAATATGACGACTCTACTTATTCATATAAAATTATAACTTCTGTTAGAGTGCCATACCATGTCCTTGACGATTGCTTGAGCAGTATACTAGTTCATACCAACCTGAAGTGAGATTGTGAAGAAGAAATTGCATAGTCCAATAGATCTGCAGCTGCAAAGTCCATGAACTGTGGTGCACTAACTTCCTCTTTTAACTCACAAATCAGGAGTACACTTGTACACATCTTACTAGAGTACAATTCCAAGTGTAATGTGAAGCAGGTGCCTGATATGTCGTAATATTCTCAAGTCTCGTCACTGGTGCTATATGTTAGATACTGCTTCCTGATAATAACCTAGCACAATATACAAAATTACAATGATAACATTCCCAGCTTGTAAACAGCCATATCCCTCAGATAAACCTTTGCTGTTATCTCCAAAGGTAACCAGGGGGCCAGCTTTCTCAATCCACATTTGATAGCAAGGCTCTATCTCCGGTCATATGTCTTGATGATCCACTGTCAAGAATCCACACTACCAGTTACACCTGTTTAATGCCCTGCACTTCAAATGGATTAGACCTTCTTCGGAATCCAAACTTGGTTGGGCCCGACATACTTGTAGAATTGTCCTTTGTCAGGCAAAACAACATTTTTAATTTTAATTGTCTCAACTTTCTCAATGACTGAACATTTGACCTTGTAAACAGCCTTAACAAATTTCTGTTTAAGCTTAGGCACAAATGTCTCCTTTCTAGCCTTAGAAGGACTGGCAGTCTTAGACCTATCATGCTTCTTGTTATTCACATGCTGACGAGGAGTAGTCTTATCATTAGACACATGCTTACCATTAAAATAAGCATACATCATATTAAAAGCACAAGACATACAATTAGCAACACCATATGCCTTATGAGAGTGATTAACAGCAGGTAATTTATGCATGGTAGACATGGCATTATTGTTATCCAACTCATGTGTGTCTGAGTTAGTCTCAGTTGCTTTCACAACTTTGACTGGAACTTTCGACTCACTTGACTTGGAAACAATCTTCTCATAAGCATGATCCTCAGCACGTATTTCTTCTTGAATAACAGAAGAGGTCGCATCAAATGGTTCAACAATTGATGCTTTATAGAGGGGTTCATCAACACCCTTAAGCACATGTGGTACTTCCCTCCCTTTAGCACAGACATGAGGAGGGGAGTTTATGCCTAATTCTCCAATAGCAGCATTGTAATCATATCCTATTCCAGATGTTTGATTAACAGCTTGCTTACTGTAGAACTCTTTAGCCTTCGAACAAGAATTGAAGTAGGCTCTAACCTTAGTCTCAAGACCGGTGATCTTGTCTTTGAGAATAGTTTCGAGTTTTCTATAACAGTCAACTCTATTCTCTAGAAAAGATACATGTTCTTTTAATTTGTCTTGATTAATATGCACAAGTCTTAATTCATTGACCTCTTTCTCAAGGTCTGTGATCTTTAAACTTAACAGTTCATTATCACGACGTGCACAATCTAAGTTACCTCTTAGATGATAAACCATTTCAGCATCAGAAAGTTTTACCTCTATTCTTGACGATGAAGCTTTTCCATCAATAGCCATAAGAGCAAGATTTCCTTCATCTTCATCTTCACTGTCAGTATCATCCCAGCTTCTTCCCTTTGCCAGATAAGCCCTTTCAGAGTTCTTTCTTACTTGCTTTGGCTTCCTACATTCTGTGGCAAAGTGTCCCAACTCATTGCAGTTATAGCATCTAATGGTGCTTCGATCAACCATCCCTGTTTCGTACCCACCACTGCTGGTGTTAGAGGATGAAGATCCACCTTTCTGGAATTTGTTGTAGTTGGACTTGTACTTAAGCTTGGGATTCCTCCTGAATCTGACATGGGAGAATCTCTTGACAATTTGGGCCATTGATTCATCTTCCAATTGCTCCAGCTCTTCCAAGGAATAAAAATCATCACTTGATTGATTTGTAGTAGGAGGATCATATTCTGCTACTAACTCATTTTCCTCACCCTTGGAAAACTGTACCATTCTTTCTAACTGTTGAGATTGTTGTTGTTGTTGACCTTCAGCTACAAGTGCAGTAGATGTGCTGACCATTCTATCCTTCCCGTAGATTTCCTTCTGTTGAATCTGCTCCAACTCATAGGTTTTTAACACTCCATAGAGCCTGTCCAAAGAAATCTCACTCAGATCTCTAGCTTCTCTGATGGCAGTGATTCTATGTTCAAGATGAGCTGGCAATGTTAAAAGGAACTTTTTGTTGACCTCCCTGATTGAATAATACTTTCCATTGATGTTCAGGTTGTTGATCAACGCATTGTACCTCTCAAACACTTCAGTAATTCCTTCTCCTGGATTTGATTTGAAATGTTCATATTCAGAGGTTAGGATTTCCAACTTGTTCTCCCTAACTTCCTCTGTGCCTTCATTAATCACCTCAATAGTTTCCTACATGTGTTTGGAATTTTTACAGTTCATCACATGTCTGTTCATCAAGGGATCAAGGGAATCAATTAATATTAATTGAAGGCTGGCATCCAATGAGGCTTCTTCCTTCTCAGTAGGAGTAAAATCTTCAGGCTCTTTTGGATAGGTTCTAGCTTCAGTAGTCACCACACCATCTATTATTACCTCCGGTTCAATAACCATCGGAGTTTTTATACCCTTCTTTAACAAGTTTGAATATTTGGGATTTGCAACTTGTAAAAATAATAGCATCTTCTTCTTCCACATGATATAATTCTCTTTATCAAATTGTGGAATTTTAACGGTTCCAACTTTATGTGAAGTCATTATGAATTTTTGAATAAATAAAAATTCAAGGAGTTGAAAAATCACAAAAGTCTAGGATCTTGATTTGTTCGTTAATCAGAAGGCTCTGATACCAATTGTTAGGTCCCAATTTGTTTGTAGAAGGGGGGTTGAATACAAACAGTACCAAACAATCGAATAAATGCGGAATAAAAAATGTGAAACAAAATTCAAGTTAAATAAAAATATTATTAAACTTGAAAGGTGTTACAACAACTGTATCGATTACAAGGTATTAATCTCAAATCAATTATCACAAATCTAGAATAAATTCGACATGAACTTTTTCTATTTTTGCAATAATTAGAATCAAATGCTAAACGCGATTTGAGATTAAGTTCTAGGGATTTTGATCCGCTAGATTGTTACACAAGAACAAGATAAATAATTCTAGTTGATTGGATTTAACTTTGCAATCTAGAAATTTGATCTTGAAGTTTGCAGAGAAAATGAAATATTGTTCTGCTTCTTTTTCTTTTGTTCTTGGGTGTTGACTTCTGTTTGATGTGTATTGGATTAATAATTGAACTGCTGCTTGTCTGCTTCTTTTTAATCAACAGAATAGAATTGAATTGGCAAGACAATCCTGAGCTCAGCAAGACAATCGGTAGGACAATGGATTGAACTAGCAAGACAATCTGAATGAACTAGCATGACAATCAGAATGAACTAGCAAGACAATCCTCCTCCTAGTGTAACTTTCAGTGAGACTATTGAAAATGGCCTAGCATGACAATCGGTATGACAATCCTGATTGTCATGCTAGTTCATTTTTAATTGTCTTGCTGATTTAATGCAGATTTTAATCCATTTAAATTCTGAAAATTCCTAAAATTAATTCAGAATTAATTAATCAATTAATTCAATTAATAAATAAATTATTCTTCGCAGATATAATTTATTTTCTTAATTAAATTAGATGACTTAATTAATTAATAGAGAATTAATTCTAGTCTTCAACAGCACCCATCCTTCTGCAGATCTTCTGAAAATCACTGAAAATTATGAATCAATTCCACCACTTCAATGTTGACACTCGATGTACTGTCTAGTTCATGAGTGACTAACTTCCGTGACGTTTCTTCATGTCTTGACTTTGACACTTTGATTTTCTTCAGATTAAATCCTTGTAATTAATGATACTCTGACGAGATCTCTGTCACTTGATTAAATCCACGATCTTGATTTATATCACTGAGGCATGATCAACTTCTTGAACTTCTTCCAGTGAATTAACTCCTCAAGTCTGTAGATGAACCTTGTTTCTGAATCCTTTGACAGATATTACTTTGCGAGATCTCTCTGACGGTCGATCCACTATTTACTTATTACATTCTTATTTGAGTTGAGTTGAATCCTCGAATATACAAATAGGCTATGACATATGACTTACACATGTTATTTTATAATTCAGAGAATATCCTAAATTCTAAATATAAGCAAGCGATTAAACCTCGACAAACAAATAAACCATGACCATGATCTAGCACTCAAGCAACCTATAAGACTTAGTGAAATACAATTGTCTCTCATATGCAAATCAACTCGATAAGACTCAACATCACTAAATACAACATCACTACATTATCATCAATATCACAAATTAAACGGAAAAACTCATCTACGGGATCATGTTATTATGTAAATGCATGAAACTATATGAACAAACTATCATAAAAACTAAAAAAAACTACGATATGACAAAAATGCAACTATATGAGCTAAACTAGCATGAATATGTAAACTACATATGACTCGCACAAAATATATACTCCTTAACTACTACCCTCAAACTTAAAATAATCACTGTCCTCAGTGAAGGTAATAACAAGGAATCAGGCATACCTATTCGGAACCAGGATCATCACCCTCAAGGGGTAGAGTGTCAGGAGTGTCTGGAGGTGGATACACTGAGTCCTCACCGAATACTGGCCACTGAATGTCAACTCCGGTGGCTCTGAAAGCAGTCCCCAACGCCTGGGTGAGGTCATGTGCAAACCTGCTATGGATGTCGTGCATCGCATCCATCCTCCTAGCTAGACGCCTATACTGCGTCGTAATCAACACAACACTGCCCTGTGCTTCCTGCTGCTGCTGCTGAAAGTGGATTTTATATCCACTTGGAATGCTTTATTACAAGCTTAAATTGGTGTTTTGGACTCAAGTTGTTGGTATGTTGCTGTGTTTTTGTGTTATTGCATTTCAGGTATCAGTTATATGAAGAAAAGAGCTTTTAAAGGAAGTATGATAAAAAATGATCAGATTTGGAAGCCAAGGCCATTGTCAAGTTGTAGAGAATCTCAATAGCTTCGCGTGGGCAGTTGAATCGTCTAATTCTGACGAACAAGATTTATTAGAAATTTTTCCAGACAAGAGCTGAACGCCCGCCCAGGAGAGCTGAGCGGCCGCCCAAGGCGCGGCTGGTCGCTGATTTCGCTGGAAAAACCTTTTTTGAGTGGAATTTGACGATTTTAAGGGTCCAGGTCCACTAGGGGCGTATATATACTTAAAAAAGGGGTTTTCATCATCCGGGAAGATTCGGATACCAAGGAGAAGACCTAGAAGCATAGAACAACTCCGAAAAAGAAGATCTTATTTTCAACTTGTGATTCTTTGAATTAGTTGTAACTTTGGATGCTCATTTTCGTTCTTGTTGAAACTAGATCTCGTTTATTCGTACTTTAATTATTATTCAGTTTATTAAGACCTTGTTTTATACCATGCTTTCATTGGAACCCATGGTGACGATGAGTTCGATTATGGGCTAATCGTTGTCATGGGGTTCTAGCGGATTTACTTATATATTTTAATAGTTAATTTGTTTCGATATCTTGGTGTGTGGTGATTTATTGATATCCTAGTATTGGTTGTGCTTATTCGTCTTATGTGCGTAGCTAACATATAAGATAGCGTGTTAATCTCTATTGAAGTGACAGTGAATATAGAGGTTTAGAACTTGCCATGCTAGCATAAGTTCATGTATTATATGCATGATTAGTGGGTAACTCTAATCGTTTTATTTGCCCTATGTAATCATTATAGATAACTTGTGCTTAAACCGTTATGTTGTCAAATTCTATAGACATATAGGGTCTCAATATAAATGGTGCCTATTCAGCTTCTATCTCTTTTGTGGATGTCTGGTAGAATGGTCACTACAAGAAAAATGTCCATAGACATCGGTTTTTGACCGATGTCTATGTTGTTTTACAACCGATGTTGATGTCGGTGATGTCTATTCTAGACATCGGCCATACACCGATGTCTTTCAGCCTATTAGACATCGATTTCTTTCAGAAACTGTGATGTCTATCAATTTTTTAGACATCAATTTCAACGCAAAAAAACTAATTTCTATTGTATGTTTAAACATCGCTTTTAACACAACAAAAGTGATGTATATTTTATTCTTTCACATAAGCATTTCCACAATAAAAGTGATGTATATTGAATTATTAGACATCAGTTTTGTTACAAGAAAATTGATGTATAAACAAAATTAAAAACCTTGCAGTCACAAAACATCTGTCCATTGCACCATTCATAAAATACATTCAACTAATTGTCATTCAACCAACACATCTATCATCATCAATACACTCTAGCACGGGACATATGATAGAAGTTGTAAGAAAACTAAGAATCCAACTGTTTAAGCTGGTACGTCGTTCGAGACAAAACATATGTAGTAGCTTGGTATGCGATGTCCTCTGCCTTATGTAGGAAGGATCTCAGTTCTGATAATTATTCAAAAAATCAACCAGCATCTCTACATTTGGTGTATCCCAACTTAAACTTTGGCCAGCGTCTATAAATGAAAACCCCAAAACTTGGTATTAGGTAACACTACATCAAATACATACAAAAATAAATCTTTAAATGATTTAAGAAATACATGTCTTTCACACTACAATGACACAATATCCGAGCATTAAGTGGCAGTTAAAACTTAAAATGGAATATCATAATCACTTAAATACGAATATGAAATAACTAGAGTACATGTCTATTTTAAATTTTACAGTCTATGTCATTGCAGAAAAACAAAGCTGGTCTCAAGAAACACATTATGAATACATTATGTGCACTAGCCAATTATTTCACAACCAGCAAGATTGCTACAAAATTTGAAGTTTTACATACAAAATAATGCCTCCATTCAATTCTGCCAGGAAACACTGAACATGGTAATTCCTTCAAATATTTCTTATCAAAATATCATATAAGGCCCATAACAAAATGAAATGAAAATGGGTACAGGAAACTAATTGTAAGTGCCAGGGTCTGAGGAGATCCTTAATGTTCACATTACCTGGGCCAAACTAACAAAATGAACTTTCATGTATTTTTAACTTCCTCTATGTTCACACCAAAATATGAAATTTGAAACTTTTTTCTTTGTAAAGCTTGATTTTTTTAATTTTAATTTTTCTACAGATTACTAGTAAGACAAGTTTATTTACAAGTATGTCAAATAATTTAAATCCAAATCTTATAAATTGATATTAGAAGGTGTATTAAGTATCAATCATGTTTTTAGAAGAATTATTATGTGTACTCTGGTGTCAAAAAATAAATAAATTATGTGTGTACTCTGTAGTTGTAAACTTAATACTTGTAAAGGTTAATCATCTCATGCAATCTAGATACTTTATATTTTTAGAGAGTTCTCAAGTACGCTCAAGTATGATCAATATGCCAACGTCTATAATATGCCTTATGATGTAAGACTTTCAATAATTATTAGTGTGTTTTATTGGTTGATCTGAGAGTTATTAATACTGTTTATTTATATAATTTGTATAGGTTAACAACTGAGTGCTTCTTATAATACCATAATTAGGGGGATGGAGGGAACAAAACAAAATTCAGTCAACACAAAAATTCTGCTAGATATTGTAAGCAAGAACTAGACAATTTCAAACAATATTTACAAGGATAATATTAAATGTTACAGAGAATAAATACCGGTCATCAGATATTCGAGTGGGGTAAATGCTAGGTTAGTTCTGTAACTCTTTCCATCTCTACTATTCTTCATCAACCCAAAGCAGGAGAGTCTTGGATTACAATCCTGTGAAATGATGAAATACAGTAACATTAAGTTAGTAAAACAGAAGCACCAAGGTATAAAAGGTTTAAAATGACCAAAATAATCCTAACAGTTTAATTACGTTATGAAAGACTACCCTGTAAGCATTAAGATCATGGTACAGAGCAGGTCCCTTCATTGTACAATACTCAAGAGCTTGTGCAATATTTAAAGCAGCCCTACATACTTATAAAACAAAACCGACATCTATTTTAGATTAATATGTCAACACATAGACTGAAGAATTTCACTGCATAACTGATTTAACATATATAATTCTAGTAGCCTACCAAACATCTATGCTTTTTTTTAAACTATTGTAAATACATAATACAGCTTTTGTTGTAGTGCCACAAATTTGATGTTGTGCCCCAAGATTGTGAAAGATAAAAAGAGAATCTTTAACTTTGAGTTGTTTACATCGCCCATACTACCAATACGCCTTTGATAAATATTAGATACATCTATGATTTACAGACTGGACACTTAATAATTCACATCTTTCTGAAGGCTAAAAAATGCGGAAAATGTTTTCTAGGAAATGACAATTACATGGGAAACAAACGAAACCTCTAAATTTAAAAAAGAATCAGCTATACATTAACACAGATGATTAATAACCCGTAATAAACTGCTAGGAGAGGAAGCACCATGAGAAATTGTTATGGCCCTCCTACCATCAAGCTCGTAAAGTTGTCATGCAAATCATCATATAATAAGTTGGATAACTGCATAAATAAGGAACTTGTAGGCAGTAGGCACTATATTGTTTGTGGAGATATTAAAAAATTTCATGTCTGTGGTGATGTGTGATTCAGAGAGAAAAGGAGAGAATGAGAGATTCACCATCCACACACGAGAAGCATATAAAATGAGTGTTAACATCATACGGGCATATACATCAAGAGATCATGATAAACGAAAACAAGTATAATCGAATAACAAGGTATTGCAGAGTCAAAAATGCAAGATATAGGGTGAAAATATAAAAAAGTATTCCACAAGAGAAACGGTAGCAACAAGCATTTAAAGTTCTTGACAAATTAATTCTTAATCAGAATATGATGCTTATAATAAATACAATACATTACAAGAAGAACCCCAATTTAAAAATTAGGGTTTTGATTAAAAAATCCAAAATTTAAATAAGCTTATAAATGTTAATCTACTATAGTTACTCACTGAATATGGGTTCAAAATAACCAATCCAGCCAACCAACCGACCTTATCCACTCATCAAATTGGAGTTTGAAATGGCCAAATTGGGATGAGTACTTGAGAGGTAAAAGCCCAGAGAACAGAGTTGAGTAATTGGGTGAGTAGAGGACCAGATTTAGGGTTTCTAATTGTGAGATTTGAGAAAGAGAGAGCGAGAGAGAGAGAGAGAGAGAGAGTTGTGAGAGAGAACTGTGAGAGAGAGGGAATCGAGAGAGATGATAAGAGAATGTTTGTTTTTAGTTGTTATTTAATGCATCTGAATGTAAAGGGGGAAAAGAAAAATGGGTAGGGAGGGAGTCAAAATTTGGTTAAAGGGGGAAATGAATTTGGGAGGTCGCGCGTTCATTTTTTAAAAAGTGAAATTAAAACATCGGTTTTTAAATAAACGATGTCTTAAGAATAAAAAGATATCGAATAAATGCGGGGTGATGTCTATTATCCTTTAGACATCAGTGGCATCAGTGACCGATGTCTAATGTGTGATGTCTATTAACATTTTTCTTGTAGTACTCGTGCAACGAAAGTTGGCATTTATCAGTGTCGTGTTATCTGATTAGTGTCATCACCATCACATGTTAAGGTTAAGAACGAAAATGCTATTGAATGAAGTAGTAATGAAGTTAGAATTCCATGTTTATCATATATAGTAATTCAACCTCAATTCTTTTAGTTGATGTTAATTAGTATAATCTCTTAGTTTAATAAAAACCCAATTTGTTATTTGTCTTAGCATTGAGCGATAACTATACATTGTTGCATAGGTGCGTAAATTGAACTTAACCTAAACCAGACTCTGTGGGAACGAATCTGATTTATATCTTATACTACTTGCGAACGCGTATACTTGCATGAATATTAGCGCGTGTTTTCGCCCTAACAGCTTCTGCGATCCCGAAGGGCCAACCTCCTCTCCCAACTGAGCTCTCCATGCTGCTTGACACGCCTGCAAAGTCCCAACATCATAAGTCTGATCCTCATAAGAATAACCAAGTCCCTTAGGATCGGGCTTCCTACCATATCACTCAGTCATGTTCAACAACGTCGAACTGTCAATCGGAGCACTAGGGAGCTGCAGCTGCTCATGTGCGGGCCAACGAACTCCAACCGCCATGCACAACTTCGTCACAATGGACGCATATGGTATCGAACCCATAGTACTCCATCGCAAAAACCTCAAAATACCCTGATAAATCACCATCCCAAGATCAACATAGTCTCCCTGTAAAATACCCCAAAGCAAAGAAGCACGCTCCACAGTAATCTCATGCACATGAGAAGATGGCACAATATTAGCACAAATAAAAGCATTCCATGCATGTACAAACCTGTTCATGCACGATGCCGGAAACATGGTATACTCGTCCGTGCCCTTCTTGATCTTCCAGTGAGTTTCAGGCACACAAATGGTAGCAACAATCAAATCTAAAATAAACTCCCCCGGAGTCTTCTCGTTCCAGTTCTCCTGATCCGCCCTCCTCTCGGGCTGCTCAATCACCCTACGAATCGCCTTCACACTATAATCCACCGTCATCCCCCTCACCATTGTGAAACCGTTCTTCTCCGCCTTAACATTAGCATAAAACTCACGCACCATACTTATGGGCACAGCAGCGGGTGTCTTGCAGAAAACCACCCAGCCCATCTCCAACAACTTACCATCCTTCCTCGATGGAAGAAAACCACGCTCCTTGGCTATAGGCTTCAAAAGCAGCCTCACATACTCCGCCTCCGCATCGGGAGTTGAAAACCTTGGCCTCAAACCACCCGTACTCGAAGAATCGATGGTACTGCTGCTAACTTGAGTTCGCTGTCTTTTTGGTGCCATTGAGATTGAAAGAGATTGAGAGAATATGTGTTTGTAAGAGAGACTGTGTGTTTGAGAGTTTTGAGAAGTGATGGAGAAGTTTGTGTATATATAGGAGATTTGGAGAGAATTTGTTATGGAAAAGTAGTGCGAATTGATTATGGGAATAATGGGTTTGATTTGGAGAGGGAAATTTGGGATGTGGAAGAGTAAAAATCAGGCGGAAATTGATTTTGTATTAAAACCCCGATTTTTTTTCTTCAAAATCTGCCTTATATTTTTTTCTGAATCCGGACCCCAGCACGGCCGCACGCTGTCTTGGCGTGGGCCCGCCCAATTTTTGGAGTTTCAGCGCGGCCGCGCGCTAGGACAGCGCGAGCGCACCCAGTTATTGGAAAAACCGCGCGGCCGCCCCGCTTTTCAGCGCGGGCGTGCCGTGCTACTGAAGTTGACCCTGAATTTTTTTGTTTTTCTGATTTTTTTTTGTGTTTTTCTCTTTTCTTTTTGCTTCCTCTACCTACTAATGTACAAAAAACTTGGGGTGCCTCCCAATAAGCTCTTAGTTTACGTCGTTAGCTTGACGTAGAGCCTCGAGATCAAGTAGACAATAAAACGGCATTAACTACCTCACGGTTTGCCGTATCCCCATAGTAGTGCTTCAACCTCTACCCATTTACTTTAAATGCTTGGTCTGGATCATTCTAAAAAATCTCCACAGCTCTATGGGGTAATGCAGTTTTGATTTTGAAAGGCCCTGACCATCTCGACTTCAATTTTCCTGGAAAATGATGGAGACGAGAGTTAAAAAATAGAACTTGTTGTCCCGACACAAATGACTTAAGTACTAAACCTCTATCGTGCCACCTCTTGACTTTCTCCTTGTACATTTTGTTATTTTCATACGCTTGAAGCCGAAACTCGTCGAGTTCATTCAATTGAAGCATTCTCTTCTTACCAGCTGCATCCAAATCAAGGGTAAACTTCTTCAAAGCCCAATATGCTTTATGCTCGAGCTCCACAGGAAAATGACACCCCTTACCATTAACCAACTAAAATGGCGACATTCCCAATGGAGTCTTGTATGTTGTTTTGTATGCCCAAACAACTTCATCAAGCTTCAAAGACCAATCCTTCCTTGATGGACACACAACTTTCTCTAAGATACGCTTAATCTCCCTGTTAGAAACCTCTGCTTGACCATTAGTGTGTGGATGGTAGGCTACCGCAATGTGATGATTCACATTATACCTTTGCATCATGGCAGTGAATTTGTGATTACAAAAATACGATCCCTCATAAATAATTATGACTCTTGGAGTCCCAAATCTTGTGAATATCTGCTTATGAAGAAAATTAAGCACCACCTTCGCATCATATGTCGGCAAAGCCTTGACTTCTACCCATTTTGACACATAATCGACCGCCAACAAGATATACTAATTATTGCAAGATGAGACAAATGGCCCCATGAAGTCTATTCCCCACACATCGAAGACTTCAACCTCGAGAAGCACATTAAGAGGCATCTTATCCCTATTAGACATATTACCCACACGCTCGCATCGATCACACTTCAAAACAAAGTGATGCGCATCCTTAAACAATGTAGGCCAGAAGAATCCCGCTTGAAGGACACAAGCTTCTGTCTTTTGTCCACCATAGTGGCCTCCATAAACAGTTGAATGACAATATCGCAAGATCCCCCTGTTTCGCTGTACGGAATACATCTCTTGATGATTTGGTCAGCTCTTTGCCTAAACAGATATGGTTCATCCCACATGTACTACTTTACCTCATGAAGAAACTTCTTCCCTTGAGCGTACGATAAGTCGGGAGGCATGACAATACTCACAAGATAGTTCACAATGTCTGCAAACCACGGTTCTTCTTCTTGCACTCTAAACAGTTGCTCATCGGGAAAAGACTCATTTATTAATGTCTTATCCAGTGAAATTGTACTTGGATATTTTAAATGAGAGATATGATTAGCGACTTGATTCTCAATACTTTTTCTATCCTTGATCTCCAATTCAAACTCCTGAAGCAAAAGAACCCATCTGATCAATCTAGGCTTCGAGTCTTTCTTCGAGACGAGATATCGAATTGCAGCGTGATCAGTAAAAACCATCACCTTCATCCTAAGCAGATAAGATCAAAATTTCTCAAAACCGTAGACAACAATTAAGAGTTCTTTCTCAATAGTAGTATAATTCAATTGAGCACTATTTAGGGTCTTACTAGCATAGTAGACCACATGAAATATGTTGTTCTTTCTCTGCCCAAGAACTGCTCCAACTGTATAGTCACTTGCATCGCACATCATCACAAAAGGTTCATTCCAATCAGGTGCAGTTATGACAGGTGCCATGATAGAACTCTTCTTTAAGAACTCAAAAGTAGCTAGGCACTCGTCATCAAACTTGAACGGGACATCCTTCTCAAGAAGATTACAAAAGGTTTAGAAATTTTTGAGAAGTACTAGATGAACCGCCTATAGAAGCCCGCATGATCAAGAAAGCTGTGAATTCCTTTAACAAAAATTGGTGGGGAAAGATTTTCAATGACCCCCACTTTGGCTTTGTCCACCTCAAGACCCTTACGAGAGACCTTGTGACCAAGAATAATGCCCTATCACACCATAAAGTGACATTTCTCCTAGTTGAGAACCAAGTTAGTCTCAACACATTTTTTAAGAACGTCACCAAGATTCTGCAAGCACTCATCAAATGAATCACCAAAAACAGAAAAATTGTCCATAAACACCTCCACATTCTGACCAATCATGTCAGAAAAGATAACCATCATGCATCTCTGAAATGTGGCAGGTGCCCCACACAAACCAAAAGAAACTCTTCTAAAGGCAAAAGTACCAAATGGACAAGTGAAAGTAGTCTTTTCCTTATCTTTCGGAGAAATGCAAATCTGATTATAGCTCGAATAGCCATGCCCAGCCAATCTGTCAAGCATCTGATCGATAAAAGGTAGAGGGAAGTGATCCTTTCTCGTGGCCTTGTTCAACTTCCTATAGTACATGAAAACTCTCCATCCCGTGACTATTCGAGTTGGAATAAGCTCATTCTTCTCATTAGCAACAACGGTGATACCTCCTTTCTTTGGTACACACTGAACTTGGCTCACCCAAGAACAGTCAGATTTGGGATAGATGATCCCTGCATCTAACCATTTAAGAATTTCTTTCTTCACAACTTCTTTTATGATAGGATTTAGCCTTCTTTGTTTCTCAACAGTAGGCTTACTACCTTCATCTAGCAGAATTTTATGCATATAATAAAAAAGGTTGATTCCCTTGATATATGATATCGTCCATCCAATTGCCGATTTGAATTCTCTCAGAATTCTCAAGAGTTTTTCCTCATCACTACCTGAAAGGTCCGATGCAATAATAACATGCAACGTAGATGTATCACCTAAAAAAGCATACCTTAAGTGTTCAAGAAATGGTTTAAACTCAAGTGTAGGAGCTTTCTCAATAGATGGCTTGAGGCGCATTGGAGATTTGTTCAGGTCCCCCATTCCCAGAGATTAAAAAGGCATATCCAGCTTCCTCTTCCAGGGAGAAGCATTCAGATATTGTAACTACTCATCACCTTCATAATCTTCGCTATCAGAATTCTCCAACAAGGCCTTTTCTAAGGCATCAGACCTTAGCAATTGATCAAGTTCTGAAGTAACCACAGAATCGACCAACTCCACCTTTAAGCACTCCTCATTTTTCGTAGGGAATTTCATGGCATTGAACATATTAAAAGTTACATCCTGATCCAACACTCGCATGGTGAGCTCATCTTTCTGTACATCTATCAAGGTTCGGCCAGTAGCCAAGAAAGGTCTTCCCAAGATTATGGGAATCTTCTTATCCTCCTCGAAATCAAGGATTACAAAATCAGCTGGAAAGATGAGTTTATCCACCTTGACCAAAACATCTTCAACAATGCCTCGTGGATAAGTAATAGAACGATCGGCCAACTGCAACATCATATAAGTAGGCTTTGGATCCGGTAAGTCCAACTTCTTGAAGATTGACAACATCATCAGATTGATGCTAGCTCCCAAGTCACTTAAGCATTTGTCAAATGATATTTTTCCAATGATGCAAGGAATAGTAAAGCTTCCAAGATCTTTAAGATTCGGAGGCAACTTCTATTGCAGCACAGCACTGCACTCCTCCGTGAGAGCAACTGTCTCTAAGTCATCAAGCTTCACCTTCCGAGAGAGAATACCTTTCATAAACTTCGCATAACTAGGCATATGCTCAAGAGCTTCAGTGAAAGGTATGTTGATGTGAATTTTCTTGAACACCTCCAGAAACTTCTCAAACTGCTTATCCAGCTTTTTCTTTTACAGCCTCTTAGGAAAGGGAGGTGGAGGATAGGTCTGTTTCTCCCCTGTATTACCCTCAGGAGGAATGTGTTCAACAGTAGTCTTCCTTGGTTCCACTTCAGCTTAATTCTGCACTTCTTCTTCAGCCACAGCTTCTTCATCCGAACCATGAGAATGTTCGGGGGTTGCAACCTTCCCAGACCTCAATGTAATTGCCTTTACCGACTCCTTTGCTTCCCTCTTTCCTGGTACTTCAGTGTCACTAGGAAGTGTACCATGTTGATGATTTAGCAAGACATTGGCAATTTGCTCGATTTGATTTTCCAAGGTCTTGATAGAAACCGCTTGACTCTTGCACATTAGCCACAACTCCTCTAATTCAGATTTTTCATTGCCTTGTTACAGCTGGAGTTGTAGCCTTGGTACATATTGCGGTTGCTGAAAACCAGAAGGGTTGTACTGCTTTGCTGAGTACTGCTGATAAGGCTGTTGAACCGCATTCTGAGTGTTGCTCCAGCTAAAATTAGGATGATTGCGGTTGTTAGGATGATAGGTGGCTGGTACAGGTTGCTGCGACCTCTGAAAGTTGCTCATGAGCTGAGCTGATTCACTGGAAATGGCACATTGATCAGTCTCATGGGCACCGGCACAAAGCTCACATACACTAGTGATCTGATTAACTCTATATTAGACAGATAATCCACCTTCATCGTTAAAGCCTTAAGTTAAGCAGCTATAGCAGTGGCTGCATCCAACTCCAGAATTCCTGCTACCTTACCCTGAGATAGTCTCTGAGTAGGATTCTGATATTCATTAGCAGCCATCAGTTTAAACAATTCATAAGCTTCATCATAGCTTTTAGCCCACAAGGCTCCTCCTGATGCTACATCAAGCATGGGTCGAGAAGTAGCACCCAAAGCATTATAGAAACAGTTAATGATCATCCAGCCAGGCATCCCATGATGAGGACACTTCCTAAGCATCTCCTTATATCGATCCCAACCCTCACATAAAGATTCTCCAGATTGCTGAGCAAATTGAGTAAGAACTTCTTAGCAAGGTCCTCCTATTTGGTGATAGACCCTGGTGGTAGAGAATGTAACCAGCAGTTAGCTTTATCCCGCAAAGAGAATGGGAAATGATGGAATTTACGGATGAGCGGAAGCGTGAAATAACAACTATTCTGTAAAAACCATATACCGCATATATAGAAAAAACATATAAAAGGGAAAAGCTGAGGAATCGAAATCATACCTCGTGAATCGAAGCCTTTAAAAATTGGAGTGCTAGCAGTTGCTCCTCAGTGTGTGAAGCACTCTACCGATATCCACCAAGAACGATCCGCTTCGATGAACCTTTTTATAAAACTAAGCTTTTATAAAAATGGGGTTTTGGGAGAGAGAGAGAAGAAGAAGATGGAGGCTAGGGTTTTCACAAAACCAAAATTGTGTGTTCTATTTTATGAGCCATCCATCTCATTCTATTTATAGGACTCTCCTAGGGTTTTATAATATATCTTTATATATATTAACCCCCACATTTTATCTTCATAAAATACTTTAATAATAATTAAAACTATTTTAATTATTATTTCTTTTCTTAACTATTTAGAAAATAATTCTCTCTCTCATTATTTCATCAAAGAAAATATTCTTTTATGGTGTGACCCTGTAGGTTCAATATTATGCCGGTAGTAGAAGTAAATAATAATAATTTTTTATTAATTATTTATATGAATATTAAAATTCACTAAATATAATTAACTGATTAATTATATTTATCCTATATCGTGAGTGATGCTTCTCAACATATCGCGACTATCCGGATAATATGAATTCACTGCCTAGAATACCAAGAACCTGTCAGTGAATAGTTACCGTACAGTTAACTCCTTCTACCCTCCAATGTCCTGATTAAATACAAGGCATGGATCTTGTGTCAAGCCTATCTAATTTAATCATTTGCTTTCCCATTCACTATGCTCAGTTCTATGTAAATTAGAAACTCCTTTCTAATTTCATTCACTCTGGCCAGAGATTCCTGAACTAGCATAAGTGGATCAGCTTTGAACATTCTCTTCCTTCACTGGAAGGGGTAGATCCTTTATTGATCATACACTATCTTCGTGTACAAATTCCTATACCCAGTAGAGCCCTAATAATTGTCCCTGAAGACTAAGAACTAAACGAAAGCATAGTTCAGTGTAGACAAGATGACTATGATGACCTCAAGTCTAAGGATACTTGTACAACTATCACTATGTGAACAACTGCTGACACGTGAGTGAACTCCATCAGTTGTTCAGCTGTGCGAGTCATGTTCAGTGAACTTTTTCTATAATAAGCACCTACATACTAGCTATAGTGTCACCACACAAATATCAATGAGAACAGACATCCTTCAGAATGAAGCAAGCATAGTATGTACCGATCTTTGTGGATTATTAATTACCAGTTAGTAATCCTATGACCAGGAACTATTTAAGTTTAGAGTTATCATCTTTTAGGTCTCACTATTATGATCTCATCATAATCCATAAAAAGCTTTACTCTAAACTATGGTATATCTTATTTAAACACTTAAATAGATAGAGCCCGTAATAAAACAAAACAAGTCTTTTATTAATATCAATGAAATCAAAACAGATTACATAAAAAGTTATTCCTAAATCCTCATTCATGATTGGATTTAGGACATATCTCTTTCAATCTCCCACTTGTACTAAAGCCAATCACTCTGGTATCTAATACCCATCTTGTCTTTATGACGATCAAAGTGACTTTCAGAAAGTGGCTTTGTGAGTGGGTCTGCTATGTTGTTATGTGTGTCAACTCTTTTTCAATACAATACAAGAAATGTTACCGCGCTCCCACTAACCCTTTTGTAGACACATGGTTCATCTACGTTTTTTGATAAAACCAAACTCTTTGATTGTCTCATTAAAACGGATGTTCCATCTACGAGAAGCTTTCTTTAAACCACATGTGGTTCGCAGCAGCTTACACACTAGGTTTTCATTTCCCTTGGAAAGAAAACCATCTGGCCATTTGCCAGATCTCATAGTCGTAGTAAGTAGCAATCGCAAGCAAAATTCGAACTAATTTTAACAGGGCTACAGGTAAAAGGTTTCATCAAAGTCAATCCATTGCCTTTGTTTGAATCCTTTTGCCACAAGCCTGGCTTTAAAGGTCTCCACCTGGCCATCTGCTCTAATCTTTCTTTTGTATACCGTATACATAGATTCCATTTCGGATTTCATGGCACTTTGCCATTTTTCTGAGTCAACACTACTCATAGCCTCATTATAGGTCATAGGGTCGTCACCATCAATGATTGACAACTCATTGTCATTCTCAATGAAAAGGCCATAATACCTCTCAGGTTGGCGAGACACTCTCCCTGACCTACGAATGGGCTGTTCCACAGAAGGTTGTTCAGTCTGAACAGGTGTTTCCACTTGATTCGTAGTAATTTGTGCTTCTTGAACTTCATCAAGTTCAATTTTGCTCCCACTGTTTCCTTCAAGGATAAACTCCTTTTCCAAGAAGGTAGCATGTCTGGAGACAAACACCCGATGATCGGTGTAAAAGTAATACCCTAAAGTCTCTTTAGGATATCCCACAAAACTACATTTTACGGATCGAGATTCCAGCTTATCTGGGTCAACTTTCTTGACATAAGTTGGACATCCCCAAATCTTAACATGTTTAAGACTCAGTTTCCTTTCTTTCCATATCTCATATAGAGTTTGAGGAACAGATTTGGAAGGCACCTTATTCAGTAAATATGCTGAGATTTCTAATGCATAACCCCATAAGAATACTGGAAGATTCGCATAGCTCATCATGGACCGAACCATGTCTAACAAAGTTCGATTTCTCCTTTCAGATACCAATCTGGAGGAGTCCACTGGGAGACTATACCCTTTTCTTTGAGATAATCCAGAAACTCTCCATTCAAGTATTTACCACCTCGATCTGATCGAAGAGTTATAATACCATTTTTGGTTTGTTTCTCCACCTCATACTTATACTCTTTGAACTTTTCAAAGGCATCAGACTTGTGTTTCATCAAACACATATCCGAATCTAGATCTATCATCTATGAAAGTAATGAAGTATGAAAATCCACCCATGGCTTGCGTAGACATTGGTCCACATACATCTGTGTGTACCAATCCTAGCAAATCTGCAGCCCTCTCTCCATGTCCACTAAATGGAGATTTGGTCATTTTACCCAATAGAAAAGACTCGCATGTAGGATATGATTCAAAATCAAAAGGGGTCAAGTAACCCTTCCTTATGCAATGTCCGCAGTCTATTTTCACTAATATGACCAAGTCTGCAGTGCCAAAAGAAAGTGAGATTTTCATCATCCCTTTTCTTTTATTAGTTTGTTCAATCTGAAGTAAATTATGTCACATACATACAGACCATTATTTAAAATACCACGTCAATAAAGAATATTATCTCTAAGGATAGAACATTCATTATTCTTAATAATAAAATGAAAAACTATCCAAATCCAACATAGGAATAGAAACAATATTCCTTACAATCAAGGAAACAAAATAACAATTATTTCAAACAATAGTCTTGCCCGTAGGCATATGTAAATGAAATGATCCTACATCTTCAGCAGCAACTCTTGCTCCATTTCCCATCAGTAGAATCACCTCCTCTTCCTCAAGAGTCCTACTTCTCCTTAGTCCCTGCAACGAATTGCAGATGTAAGAACCACAGGCGGTATCTAATACCCAAGTAGAAATTTGACTTAATGACATATTCATTTCTATCATGAACATACCTGAATCAGAAGCGGTAGTCTCACTCCCCTTCTTCTTCTTCAACTCTGCAAGGTAAACCTTGCAGTTCCTCTTCCAGTGCCCCACCTTGTTACAGTGAAAGCAAACAACTTTGCTCTTGGGGTCTTCAGCTTTCGGTGGAACCGACTCTTCTTCACCTACTTTCTTCTTCTTGGAAGGGTTCCTCTTCCTTTTCTTAGGATTGGAACCTTCACCAATTAGAAGAACAAAACTCTTCTTAAGGGGAAAATTCGATTCCGCAGTCTTCAACATGTTGTGGAGTTCAGCCAGGCTAACATCCAGCTTATTCATGTGAAAGTTCACAACAAACTGCGAAAATGAACCCGGAAGTGATTGCAAGACCAAGTCTTGGCTCAGCTCCCCATCCATGGCAAAACCAAGTTGTCCAAGACGTTCAATCAAATTGATCATCTTAAGTACATGGTCATTCACGGATGATCCCTCAGACATCTTACAACCGAACAGCTCCTTCGATATCTCATATCGAGCTGTCCTCCCTGCCACATCATACAACTCTTGTAGATGCATAAGGATAGTGTGAGCATCCATATGCTCATGTTGCTTCTGTAGCTCAATGTTCATGGAAGCTAGCATGATGCATTGAGCAACATTTGCATCATCTATCCACTTACGATACACAACATGTTCATCATTATGTGTATCGTTAGCAGGTTCAGTAGGCTTAGGTGAGTCAAACACATATTCCAGCTTCTCCACCCCGAGAACAATTCTCAAGTTTCGAAGCCAGTCAGCAAAATTAGGACCAGTCAACTTGTGAGCATCTAGTATACTCTGGAGTGATAGTGCAGAAGACATAACGAATATAGTAAATCTGTAAATGATAAACACATAACAACACTTAACAAATATTCAATTTCATTTCAAAATACTATATGAATCGGGTCTTTATTCATAAGTGGCTCCCACTAGTTTATCTAATTTATTCAACCCCCTACGTGAAAAATAAGCATTCATAATGCTAGTGGGAATAGGGATCCTACATTCCATTACACAACCTCGGCTATAGCACGAAACGTCATGTGATGTTCAATAGGCAGACAACTCTTGTCAATTACATCTTATGTTATTCCCTAATATAATTTTAGCCTCTTGAATAATTGAGTCACGGCTGTGGCACGACAAACTCAATATTCTAAGTCAAGTCTAACCCAATATTCCGTACAATTGAATCAGTCTCCAACGGCTCACGACTGTGGCACGTAACGATATTTAGATTCTAATTCAATGTACACATCTCTATGTAATAGACAAGTATTTCTTATTTCAAAATCAAAGCCCTCGGCTGTAGCACGAAACGACAATGATTTAAAATATAAGAACCACTTTCTATCATGTTGGAAGGCTATGACCGACACAAGCCCGTTGTGTCATTGGCCAATTACTACTTGATATTATTTAATTTTAGAGGGATTATATTACGTTACAATCATAATCATATTATAAAGATATTCTTCCTTTTAAATTAAATATTTCAAATCAATAATCGATAATCAGATGATTCCCAGATCGGGTGGAGCATTGTCAAGAGGCGTCACTTAATAACCCTTTCTTACAGAAAGAAATCTGTTGTTGACAGAATCATCCTTTCTCTAAAAATTGAAAATTCATATTTAATTACGTGCTTCATAAACACAAGAATCTCATGATTATATTCATAATATTATTGTCAAGGCAAGAAACGATTCCTATTCTAGATTTTTAGAGCACGCCTTATATTGGTTTAAGTTCACCTAAATCTATCATCGCATGGTAAATACAGGCATATATCTCATATATAAAAATAAATAAACAAGTAAGCATGCAATTAATATCATGTCACACATTGATATAATGATGTATGGATTTATTATAGCATTTAAAAGCAATTAAAACATGCTTTAAAACATGCTTTAAAACACTTTCGGGAATATAAACAGTTCAAAACTTTTATATAAAAAATATTTTACCACTCCATTAGATCCGTCTCGGAAAAACGAATTCAACGATATATTGCACTCCCAAAACGGAGTTACGAAACTCCCAAAAAATCAAATTTAATGTGGACATACGGGCTGTAACGCATGTACGTAATGCGTTACAACACTGTTGAGCCATTTACGCGTGTAACGCATTCCATAAATGCACAAAAGTGTGTAACGCATTCACGGAATGCGCAACACACCCCTTCCCCGCGTGCAGCGCACGCGCCTCGCACAGCCGATAGCTGGTTTCCTATTTTTTTTTTCTGTTGCTTCTTCCTGCCGTGTCTGTTGGTCTTTCTTATTGTTACAAAAAAATAGAAGTAACTCCCCCTTTCCTTTACTCCCTTATTAATAACTCTTTATTAATATGTTATTATTTTAATTTTATTATTAATAAATTAATTAACATTTAATTAATAAATTAATAAAAATCAAAATAATATGATTTCTTAAATCAGGGAGTAGCAGAAAAATACCAAATCAGCCATGGGTCCTTGTGCAAATTTTAATCATAATTATTCACATGCATAATTATTTCATGAATTTTAATTAAAACAATTTTTAAAAATTCATAACAAATAATCTACACATCACAAAATTATGAAAAAAATACCTAGATGATCTACAACACTTGTAGAACCCAGATCAGTAGTCAAAATCTCATGTAAAAATTATTTCAAATTAATTCATAATTAAATCCAAATAAACTTGCAAAAATCATAATAAATCCATACATGCATTAAAAAATCTGAAATTTTTTATATGAATCTCTATATGCAGAACCTAGCTCTGATGCCAATGATGGAATTTACGGATGAGCGAAAGCGTGAAATAACAACTATTCCGTAAAAACCATATACCGCACATATAGAAAAAACATATAAAAGGGAAAAGCTGAGGAATCGAAATCATACCTCGTGAATCGAAGCTTTTAAAAATTGGAGTGCTAGCAGTTGCTCCTCAGTGTGTGAAGCACTCTACCGGTATCCACCAAGAACGATCCGCTTCGATGAACCTTTTTATAAAACTAAGCTTTTATAAAAATGGAGTTTTGGGAGAGAGAGAGAAGAAGAAGATGGAGGCTAGGGTTTTCACAAAACCAAAATTGTGTGTTCTATTTTATGAGCCATCCATCTCATTCTATTTATAGGACTCTCCTAGGGTTTTATAATATATCTTTATATATATTAACCCCCACATTTTATCTTCATAAAATGCTTTAATAATAATTAAAACTATTTTAATTATTATTTCTTTTCTTAACTATTTAGAAAATAATTCTCTCTCTCATTATTTCATCAAAGAAAATATTCTTTTATGGTGTGACCCTGTAGGTTCAATATTATGCCGGTAGTAGAAATAAATAATAATAAATTTTTATTAATTATTTATATGAATATTAAAATTCACTAAATATAATTAACTGATTAATTATATTTATTCTACATCGTGAGTGATGCTTCTCAACATATCGCGACTATCCGGATAATATGAATTCACTACCTAGAATACCACCTGTCAGTGAATAGTTACCGTACAATTAACTCCTTCTACCCTCCAATGTCCTGATTAAATACAAGGCATAGATCTTGTGTCAAGCCTATCTAATTTAATCATTTGCTTTCCCATTCACTATGCTCAGTTCTATGTAAATTAGAAACCACTTTCTAATTTCATTCACTCTGGCCAGAGATTCCTGAACTAGCATAAGTGGATCAGCTCTGAACATTCTCTTCCTTCACTGGAAGGGGTAGATCCTTTATTGATCATACACTATCTTCGTGTACAAATTCCTATACCCAGTAGAGCCCTAATAATTGTCCCTGGAGACTAAGAACTAAACCAAAGCATAGTTCAGTGTACACAAGATGATTATGATGACCTCAAGTCTAAGGATACTTGTACAACTATCACTATGTGAACAACTGCTGACACGTGAGTGAACTCCATCAGTTGTTCAGCTGTGCGAGTCATGTTCAGTGAACTTATTCTATAATAAGCACCTACATACTAGCTATAGTGTCACCACACAAATATTTATGAGAACAGACATCCTTCAGAATGAAGCAAGCATAGTATGTACCGATCTTTGCAGATTATTGATTACCAGTTAGTAATCCTATGACCAGGAACTATTTAAGTTTAAAGTTATCATCTTTTAGGTCACACTATTATGATCTCATCATAATCCATAAAAAGCTTTACTCTAAACTATGGTATATCTTATTTAAACACTTAAATAGATATAGCCCGTAATAAAACAAAACAAGTCTTTTATTAATATCAATGAAATCAAAACATATTACATAAAAAGTTATTCCTAAATCCTCATTCATGATTGGACTTAGGACATATCTCTTTCAGGAAAAGCCTCAACTTAATAGCATCTTCTGAAACTCCATTGAACTTAAAAGTGTCACAGATCTCGATGAAATCTCTGATGTGCATATTGGGGTCTTCTTTCGGAGAACCCCCAAACTGAACTGAGTTCTGTATCATCTGAATCGTGCTCGACATGATCTCAAAGGTATTAGCCGAGATGGCTGGGCGAACAATGCTAGACTGAATATCATCGATCTTTGGTTGAGAGTAGTCCATAAAAGCCTTAGTATTCGCTTCTGGTTCTCCCATTGCAACAAGAGCCTCTTTTTCTTTCTCAACTAAGATCTCTTCCTCAACTTTCTCCTCTACTACAACTTCTTCCTCCGCTTTATCCAGTGTTCTCTTACGAGACCGAGAACGCGTATGCATACACGCTCGCTAGAGTACCTGAAACACGACAAGGAATTAAGTAAGTACAAATGTCCGAGTCACTGAACTTTAACGACCAATGATGACAAACACATAAACTGAAAATTAACACTGATATCCCCGACAACGGCGCCAAAAAATTGTTAGATGCTAAAATACGCGCTAATATTCAAGCAAGTATACGCGTTCATAAGTAATATCGAATAAATTCTAGTTCATTCCCACAGGGATAGATTTAGGTTAATTTTAATCAATGTATTTTTACAACACTAGTATGGTTATTATCCAATGCTAAGATGAATAACAAATTGTGGTCGTTATACTAAGATTAACTAAAAGATTATACTAAAGAACATCAACTAAGAGATTAAAGAGAATTGAATAATATTTAACACAAACATGGGATTCTAACATTATTAAATACTTCATTCAATAGCCTTTTTTTCTTAACCTTAGCATATAATGGTGATGACACTAATCAGATAACACAAAACTGATAAACACCAACTTTCGTTGTCCGAATACCATACTACAAGACATCCACTAAAGAGATAGAAGCTGACTAGACACCAATTATATTGAGACCCTATATGTCTATAGAATTTGACAGCATAACGGTTTAATGCACAAGTTATCCCTCGTGATTACATAGGCCAAGTAAGATGGTTAAAATTACCTACGAATCATGCATATCAAAATACATGAACCTATGCTAGCATGGCAAGTTCTAAACCTTAAATTCACTTTCGCTTTATTAAAGAGTAACACACTATCTTATAAGTTCATGACGCTCATAAGATGAATAAGCACAACCAATACTAGGTTATCATACAATTATCACACACCAAGGCATCGAAACAAATTAACTAAAGAAATCCATAAATAAATCCGCTAGAACCCCACGATAACGATTAGCCCATAATCGGACTCATCATCAACGTGGGTTCCGATGAAAGCATGGTATAATAAACGTAGTCTTTTTACTTAATAAAACCAAGTACCAAACAAAAGTAAAGGTTCTAGAATAAGAAAACTAGCATCCAAAATTACAACTTAAAACAAAGAATCATTAGAAAACACTAGATCTTCTTCTCCTTGGTTGAATTGTACTCTACGGTCTTCTTACGCCTTTTCCTTAGCTCCAATACGTCTCTTTTTTAAAAAAACGACCTTTATTTATGTATATATATGCTGTAGAATTAACCATGGCTTCAAACTCTCAAAATTCCAATAGAAAGAGAATTCTGTCATCCTGACCTGGCTTGAGCGCGAGCTGCTTCAACGCGGGCGCGCTGAGTTTCTGCTTCTTGGGGACGGGCGCACGCTACTTTAGCGCGGGTGCACTATCCTTCTGGATAAAATTTTGATTTCTTTTCTTCTTGCTGATTTGAACTGGACTTTTCACGAGCCTTTATTCTAGACACCATCCTAATACCAAATTAGCACTAAAACCATGCTAATTCTCCTGATTACCTGGAAAATGCCTACAATGCAAAAACACTACAAAAAGACGTCAAAAATACTAACAACTTGAGTACAAAACACTAATTCAAAGTTTTACGGAGCGTAATAAAGTGTCATAAATGCCACTCAATACATACCTTGCAACGTGAAGGTTATGACTAGCTGTCATAGGTTAACAAAAGATCTAAAAGAAATGAATCTTTGAGCTGAGATCAAAAATGAAATTTCTAATCAACCTAAGAAAACTGTATCTTTTGATAGCTCAAGTTCTACTCCTGTTAACTCTACAAAGAAGAAGAATGTGCCCAACACTACTTGGGTAGCTAAAAACACTTAAAACTCATTGTGTGCAGGGCAAGAAGAATAAAGTCACATGGATCATTGATAGTGGATGTTCCAGGCACATGAAAGGTGATAAAACCCTGCTATCATAGTTTGTGGAGATGGATGTGAAGGAATTTACGGATGAGCGGAAGCATGATATAACAATTATTCCGTAAAAACCATGTATCACACATATAGAAAAATGTATAAATCAGAAAAACGGAGGAATCGTAACCATACCTTGAAAATCGAAGCTTTATAATTATGGTTGCTAGCAGTTGCTCCTCAGCGTGTGAAGCACTCTACCGGTATCCACCAAGAATGATCTTCTTCGATGAAGCTTTTTATAAAACCAAGCTTTTATAAAAATGGAGTTTTTGGGAGAGAGAGAGGAAGAAGATGGAGGCTAGGGTTTTCACAAAACCAAGTATATAAATATAATGAGCCATCTCATTCTATTTATAGGGCTCTCCTAGGGTTTTTCCATAATATATCAATATATATATATATTAGCCCCACATTTTATCTTTATAAAATGCTTTAATAATAATTAAAACTATTTTAATCATTATTTCTTTTTTTAAACTATTTAGAAAATAATTCTCTCTCTCATTATTTCATCAAAGAAAATATTCTTTTATGGTGTGACCCTGTAGGTTCAATATTATGCCGGTAATAGAAATAAATAATAATAAACTTTTATTAATTATTTACATGAATACTAAAATTCACTAAATATAATTAACTGATTAATTATATTTATTCTACATCGTGAGTGATGCTTCTCAACATATCGCGACTATCCGGATAATATGAATTCACTGCTTAGAATACCAAGAACATGTCAGTGACTAGTTACCGTACAATGAATTTCTTCTACCCTTACAATATCCTGATTAAATACAAGGCATGGATCTCGTGTCAGGCCTATCAAATTTATTCATATGATTTCTTATTCATAATGCAAAGTTCATATTAATGCAAATTAGAAACTCCTTTCTAATTTCATACACTCTGGCCAGAGATTCCAGAACTCGCATACTAAGAATAACATAGGATATTCTCTTCCTATACTGGAAGGGGTAGATCCTCTATTGACGTTAACTATCTCTATACACAAATCCCTATGCCAGAATACGCCTAATGGATGTTTTTGAGACTAAGGACTAAACCAAAGCACAGTTCATTATATACAAGATAACTTTAACGATCTCAAGTCTAAGGACACTTGTACATCTATCACTCAGTGAATAACTATTGACACATGAGTAATCTCCATTAGTTGTTCAACTTATCGAGTCATGTTCAGTGAACTTATTCCCTAATAAGCACCTACATACTAGCTATAGTGTCACCACACAAATGCCTATGAGAACAAACATCCTCCTGAAGGGAGCAAACATAGTATGTACCAATCTTTGCGGATCCAATAACATCCGATTAGTTATCCTATGATCAGGAACTGTTTAAGTCTAGAGTTATCATCTTCTAGACTCACTATTATAATCTCATTATAATTCTAGATTTATGGAGCATCTTATTTAAAACACTTTAAATAGATAAAGCCCATAATAAAACCAAAACAAGTCTTTTATTAATATCAATAAAATCAAATAGGAATACAAGAAAGTTCTTCCTAACTCATCATACATGATTGGATTTAGGACAAACACTTTCAGGATGGCCCTTTGGTGACCTTTGGAGACAACGACAAGGAATTCACAATGGGATATGGCAGTTTAATTTGTGAAAATATTGTCATTCAAGATGTAGCATTGGTTTAAAGACTTGAAGTTAATCTTTTAAGTGTCAGTCAATTTAAAAATATAGGTTTCAAAGTTATATTTGTCAAAGGAGATTGCTCAATTTCAAGAAACAAGACTGGTGAAATTGCTCTTAGAAGAGTAAGAAAAGTAAGTCTGTTTGTTATAAACATGAACTCAGCAAACAAGGACAAAATGTGTTGCTTTTACACTAAGGCATCAAGTGAATAAAGCAGACTTTGGCACAAAAAGCTTTCACACTTAAACTTCAAAGTAATCAACACTCTTGTGAAAAGAGAATTGGTGAGAGACATGTCAGCCTTGGAGTTTGTCCAAGATGAAGTCTGTGAAGCTTGTTAGAAAGGAAAGATGAAGAGATCAAGTCACAAAAGCAAAACTGTGAATTCTATCAATGCTCCACTACAACTTATGCATATGGATTTATTTGGACCTGTGAATGTCATATCCATTTCTAAGAAGAGATATGCATTGGTAATGGTGGATGACTACTCAATGTATACCTTGGTGGGATTTATACATTTTTTTTCTAAATGAATTTATGTATTTTAAAGATGAAACTTCACACATTATCATTTAGCACATAAAGAAGATTGAAAAATAGGTTGAAGATAAAAATTTTGTGAAAAGATTGAGAAATGACAATGACACTAAGTTCATAAATTCCATATTAAATGATTTCTTTAAAGACAAAGGCATCACTCAAGAGTTCTCAGCTCCAAGAACACCTCAACAAAATGGTATGGTTGAAAGAAAGAACAAAAATCTATTTGAAGCTGCAAGTATAATACCTCAAGATGACAATCTGCGAACAAGCTTTTGGGAGGAAGCTATTAACACATCATGTTACTCTCAGAATAAATATTTGGTGAACAAAAGCATGGGCAAGTCGCCCTACTCAATTATATCAATGCAGAAACCTATAGTGAAACATCTTCTTGTATTTAGAAGCAAGTGATTTGTGTTAAAAGACAACTCTGAGTATGTTGGAGAATTTGACTCCAAACTGTTTGAAGCTATCTTTCTTGGTTATTCATTGGAAATGTCTGATTACAAGATCTATGTTCTAGAGCAAGAGCACATATATGACATTTGATGACGACAAGTATCCTGGATTGAAATGCCTTGATAAAAATAAAGCTGAAGCTTTGAAATTTGAAAATCTCAATCTTGATAGTGATTCTGAAGATGAAGTTGGAAAGAATGCATACAACAGAGAAGAAGAAACTAGTGATCCATTGAATTCTGCAAATAAGAATTCATCTCAAAACAGAAGCTCTGTGATCTATTAAGCCGTGTTATTATTGTTGTAACGAATTAGAATTGGTTGGTAACAGAATTCGCATTAAAGCATCCGTTTTTGGTTGTGAATTAGTTTGCCAGAAAATATTTCCGGTCGCCGGATTCTGCAGTTCATCCGGCCGGGTTACGGGTTTCTTCCCGACCCGTTTTTCCAATTAATAGACCCGGTTTTGATCTGATTATCTCAAAAATATTTCTGAAAATTGTGTTTTACAATTTGACCCCCAAAACTTCTGTAATCTTGCAAATAAAAGGATGCCTGTTTTAAAAACTTACAGAAAATGGATTTCTGTTTTAAAAATAATTTATTTATTATTTTAAAAATCAGAAAAATAGTTATTTAATTATTTTAAATTTAGAAAATTGTTTTAATTATTTATTTATTCAAAAATAAATCAAAATTAGTTTATTAATTAATTTTAAATAGTTTTTAATTATTTTAGTTAATCGATTAATTTATAATTAATTGATTAATTATTTTAATTAATTTCTAATTAATTTTAATTGATTTAATAATTAGATTTAATTATTTAAAATTGATTTAAAAATTCTGAAAAATAGTTTCGAGCTTTAAAATATTATTTTAAATTATTTTTAAGGCTCGATAATTATTATAAAATTATTTTAAAGTCATATTTGGGTATTCGAACCCTATTATTTAATTATAAAATGATTTGGAGTCCCGTTTAAATTCTGAAAAATGTTAAAAAATTCGTAATAAATATCTGGAAAATCATTTTAACCCCGAATCTTCTTTGAATAGTTATTTTAATTGAATATCTTACGTGCTACGTGTTATATGTGATCTGATTGATGCATAATATGAATATACGTGTATTGTTTGACTGTTTTATTCATAACTTTCAATCCGTAAATCGGATTTGGGTGAAATGAAGGGTAGATAAAAGCTTATGACGCCTATGTGACGATTGGAATGATATGAATATGAATAATTGATAGATACTTGTGATGCCTAGCAGAGTGAGCGAGGCATAGAAAAGGAAACCAGTGATCAATAAATAGATTCGAAGCGTAGAAAAAGAAGGCAAGTGATTGATAAATAGAAGCAAGGCATAAAAAGAGAAGGAAAGTGGTTGATGAGTAAAACTGTTAGATGAGTACAAGTAAAGTTGGAAATCATCTGTGATAAGGCAAGTACTTTTGAACCTTCTTCAAGATATATTGCAAATATTTTCGAACTGTCTCATAACATGTCGCTATTATTCAAAATAACTCCTGTTTTATATTGTAAGCGCTTTAAACTATTTAACCTTGAACCCTGATTCTTATTGATCTTGAGCCATAAGCCTTATTCTTCATAAATCATCGATTGTTGAATTCTCAAACACGAGCTAGACACAAACGATACTACTCCACAAATACTTATCTACCACATACTGATTTCTGATATTGAATTGTTTGATATACCAACCCTTATTCCTTGTTTAACAAAAGACCAATCTTTGGAACCCTTGAACCCTTGGTCTTCTACTTTCTGATTCTTTCCTTGATTGAAAGCCAATCTTTTTAAATTTCTTGTTATACCCTCATGGTGTTGTAAATCACCCTATGCTTCAAGATAAATATTGTTTATGATTCAGATCATTGAATTACATTGTTTATCATATTTGTTATGCTGGAATTGGATTGTTTTTAAATGTGGACCAGATTCACTGTCGGACCAGATTCGTGGTCATAATAGGCCAATGTGTGCCTTAGATTCAGTATATAGAGCAAAGCTGGGAGCCTTGCTTGGGGTTAGTGCGTGACTGATCAGATGTAATATCCGGGAAAATTATGTGAATATTTTATGTTAAATAAATAAATATTATGTGTTTATATAAGTTAAAATGTTTGTTGCCATAATATTACGTGTTTTAAAATGCTGTTTGTGTTTCTGTGCGGTTCAGAAATTTTTCGATTGATTAATATATGTTAAAACTGCAAATATATGAATCGATCTGCAATTTGGACTCGTATTTAATTGCGTCTTTATCAAGGTACCTGTTTTATCTCGATGTATGTGCATTTGATTATGTTTTACGTGTTTTTGGAATTTTCTGTTCATTTAAGTATCATGTTTGTTTTCAAAAACGAACGGACCGGGACCCCACCGGGACGTTAAAGTCCACAAAATTTGAATTTTTATTTTTATAAAATTATTCGTATTTCAAATACCCAATATCTTTGCGTTTTTGAATTATTCGCAATTTTTGGGAATTTTTGATATAAATTTAATATTTAATTATTTTTAAAGATATTTCCCGTAAATTGTTAATTTCGGGCTTTTATTTTAAAATGCGGGATCCAGTCATCGATTTATGATTTATCAGGATTATTGTTACGGGTACTAGCAAGCCTTTGTAATTATTTGTATCTTTTAGAAAACAAAAAAAATAATCAGATAAATATAAAAACATTATCTTCCTTTCGTTTATCTGATAAGAAGAGATCAGAAATTCAGTTTCAAAGATTAATTCGTAGAAGGAGATTTATCAACTCGTTGGTAGCAATCCATATACCAAATTAAATCCCTGATTGAGACGGACGTTTTGGCACCCGAATCGCGACTTAAGGTCGGGTTTTACGTTCGACCCATGTTCGTCAGAATCGACGAAATTAGGATTCTTATTTCCTGTTGATTTTTAAAGTTATTTGATGTTAGAAATAGTTTTTCTTGTTCAGGACCATCAATTTCATATATTAGTTGTTCGATTTGATTACCTGAACTGTGTGGCCGAATTTTCGGTTTTGTTAGTTTATAATATTTCAATTTTTGGATTATAGACGCTAGGATTGTTAATTTGGTTTAGCGTAACAGATTATAGGTTTTATTATCTGTGTTTTGATATATGAATTGTAAAGTTTGATTGTGTTTTCCGGGTTCTCGGTTTTTCACCTGAAAAGCTTCGCTTCGCCGGTTTTGTTCCGATGATTGATCGGATTTGAAGTTGGGATGATGAGTGGTGTTGGTTGTTGCTTGAGGTGTAAATATGTATTGATTTGGGGTTTGTTATACTGAAAAACAGAAAAAAACGGCGACGATTTCGGCCGGAAAAGTTCCGCCGGAGCCGGTCAAACCACCTCCGGAAACTGGGTAATTTTCCAGAATCCGGTGGTGTTCAACCCGACCCGGATTCGTTCTTGTTGACCCGTTTTATTTCCTTGCCCGACCCGGTTTTAATCCCTAAACCCCCAATTCCAAACTCAATGACCTGTTTCTGATTTTCCATTTTCAAAAATAAATCAAAATTCAATTTTATTTCCTAAAAACCTTTTCTTTTAATTTTAAAAATCATTTATCTTATTTTCGAAAATCATTTACTTATTATTTTAAATACCAAAAATTATTTTCTTAATTATTTAAAATTCCTAATTTTTGTTCTTTTATTATTTTCAAAATTCAATTTGATTTAATTATTTATAATTTTTTTTATTTAATTATTTATGAGTTAATTAATTGATTAATTCATTCAATTAATTAATTTTATTTATAAATAGTTAAATAAAATATAAATTATATATAATTAATTCAAATAATTCCTAAGAATTATTTTTAAACTTTTAAAAATTATATTTTGGTATTTAAAAGTTAATAAATATTATTATTAATTGATTTAATTCTTATTTTATTCGTAATAATTAAACCGTTCGTCCGTTTAATACGAAACGAACACGTATAAACTCAGAAAAATATTACGCTTTCAATAAAAAAACCTTTGAGTCCTAATTTCTTTTGTATTGCAATGTCATTTGATTTGTTAGTCCTTTTGATTTGGTATTTGATCGGTAAATGCTAATAATGACCTGATTTTAATTCAGAACGTACTAAAACCTATATTTTGATGATATGACTTATGTGTTACATGAAATATGTGATTACGTGTTATACAAGTACCGTGATTACATCCTGTGTGATATTCATGCTATCTGTTTACAGTTTTAAAATGCCATGATTAGTTATAAACGATCGGGTAGAGGTCAAGACGTATAGTTACGTCGATTGAGTTTGGTTCTGTCAGTTAAGATTGTCCTTTTGTTTATAGAATCGAGTAGCAAGGAGTGGGGTCAAGTGTTAGACAGAGATAGTAGCCAGCTGCTATAAGCAGAATTATAGAAAGAGGTTATCGAGCATACCAGGCAAGTACCCCTACCTTCACTTATCGTTCAAGTGACGTTTATTTCGAATCATATTATGCAAGTATTTATATCTTCACTTATCATTCATGTGATATTGACTCTGAACTTTATTCTTTCAATTTCCATACTATTCTAATTTCAGAATAGTTAAATGTTTTTATATTTCGCTATAAATTACTCTATACAGTGAAGCTTTGAATTGAGATTAGCGAATAACTAATTGTTCTGGTTATTTCACCATTGGTTGTTGAGATAACTCTGGACCATGAGAAATGGGGAGTTATGTGGTTAAGGATGTCATTTAATACGAATCATTTGACAAAAAAATGTTTTTTTTAATGGGTTGGATGGTTGCGTAAGAGGCCGTGGCGGCGGTCCAGCGTGAGCTATGTGTTATACAGGATATAACACCTTGCTAGGCCGATATGTGCCTTGGGTACCTTTTGTTTATTGGATATGCTTCAGCATACCGGTGTTGCTCCGCGGCTGATCACCAGCGGCAACACACCGTCGTTCGAGGATTCCAATCCCAAAATAAAATACATATGCAAATGTTGTTATTATCAAATATATATCAGTTTTGTTACTGTTCAGGTATTATGGTTTGGTTTGTTCATCAGATTTATTGTTGTTGTTGTTCTAAATCATAAGTTATATACTGCTTGCTGAGCATTTTTTTCGCTCATACTTGTTTCATATCCTGATTCTTTCAGCTAGGCCAGGGAAAGCTTGAGTTCCAGGTCTAACCAGAAGTTGTGTGCTTGTAGATAGTTTGGTGTGTTCTCCATGTAGACAGTTTGGGACGCTTAGCTCGTCTAAAGGTTTGTAATAAAATTTGAATAAGTTGTAAAACTAATTAGACTTATGGTTTGTGATAACAATTGGTTTGTATTAGTTCCTGCTCCATACTATAACCTGTGATCGATCCAGTTGCATGCAAGGGGTCATATTTATTATATTATTCCACTGTGATTATTTTATTATGGTTTATTGGCTAGTACCCCCAAATCTAGACCCCGGGTTTGGAGGGCGTCACAGGTTGGTATCAGAGCTACAGGTTGTGGTCACTGAAACAGGCTTAGGATTGTCATAAGTGAGTCATAGGAAGATCACATAAGATAGGCGCGTGTAGTTTAGCTCTTATAGGGTTAAATTTAGGTTATTGGGCTGGGTTATAGTTAAGTTATTTAGGTTCCCTGTTTTGTGTTTAGCACTTGGATTTTGTGCCATCGCTTTGCTATTTTGTTGGTTTTGAGGATGGTAAGAAGTGATGAAAGAGGTTGGAAGGTTGTGTTGCAACCCTATCCACCGTTTGTTGGTTTATTTGAGATTTTGAGCAAGAGTTCAAAAGGTTTGGATAATTCTTCGTCAATTTTCTTTGTGTTATTATTCTCGAGATAATAAGCAGGATTATGTGATAATCATGTCGCTTGTGTTAATATGGTAGCAAGTTTATGATATTTTGAGAAGAGATAATGCTGAGAATCTTGATATAGTAAAGAATTGCTACATATTTGACACAATGCTTGAAAAATTATTATATATGTTGCTTGTTTTCTTACTAGAATAATGGCACCAAAGAGGATGAATAATTCAGGAGAGGATCATACCGAGGGTCGGATGGATCCAGCGATTGTCCAGATGTTAGCAACAGCAGCAGCAAGCAACAACACCACTTGCAGTGACTTTTAAGCAGTTTCAAATTGTGAAACCACCTGAGTTCAAGGGAAGTGCTGATCCTGTGGAAGCTAATGCATGGCTCAAGGAGATGGAAAAGGCTTTTGACTTAGTTGGAGCAGGAGCTGAATAGAAGACCAAATTTTCCAGCTACTTCTGAAAGGTGAGGCGAACTATTGGTGGGAATCCACGCGATCATTGGAAGGAAGTGAGTTTATAACTTGGGAGAGGTTTACCGAACTATTCCTGGAAAAGTATTTCCCGAGGTATATGAAGAACCAAATGGAGATTAAGTTCTTGAACCTGACCCAGGGAGATCTTACTGTCGCTGAGTATGAAGCTAAGTTTACTAAGTTAACAAGGTTTGTGCCAGACCAGATTGATACAGATGAAAAGAAAGCAAGAAGGTTTGAACAGGGATTGAGATTTTGGATTCAGAATAGGGTGGCCATGTTTGAATTGACTTCATATGTGGTAGTGGTTCAGAAAGCAATGGTGATTGAAAGTAAGAGTGACATGTCTCATAAAGGAAAGGATGAGAAGAAAAGGAAAATAGAAACCTCAGGAGGAGGCCAGTAACAAGGTAACTTCCAGAGCCGTTTCAATAAAAGGCCAGAGTTTCAGGATAATAAAGGTGTGGGATTCAAGAAACCACAGCAAGGAAATGGGAACCGTTTTCAGAATTCAAATCAGCAGAGGCCTAATCATCCACCAGCGTCAGATTGCAAGTTTTTTGGTAAAAGGCACTTTGGGATTTGTAAGGCTAATGTGTTGTATTACAACTGCAATCAGAAGGGATACTATGCTAATGAGTGTTGAAGTCAGACTACAGCTCAGAAATTAGGGACATTGTGCTTTAAATGTGGAAAGATGGGGCATATTGCCAGGGACTTCCAGACAACTGAACCAGCAGCTAAAGTGGCGAGGATTGAAGGACCACCAACAAAGGACCAGCCAAAGGCCAGGACATTCAACATGACTATGAATGATGCTATTCAGAGTTCAGACGTGGCTGCAGGTACGCTTCCAGTCAACTCCATAGATGCTAAAGTTTTGTCGATAAGCTGCATTGCGAAGTTAAGTTGTTAGAACAAGCATTAATGATAGAGCTAGCTAATAAGGACCAAGTTCTCATCGACCGAGTGTGTCTGAGGTGTGATATTGAGATAACGGGACATCATTTCTATGCCAACTTAATACCTTTTAAGTTGGGAGAATTTGATGTTATATTAGGGATGGATTGATTTTCAGAGAATAACGCTCATATTGATTGTAAGAATAGGAAAGTAAGACTTCAGACCTTGGATAGTAAGAAGGTAATATTTTGATGGAATAAGCAGGAGAAGAAGTTCTTAACGATAGCTCAAGCGAAGAAGTTATTACGTCAGAATTGCGAGGCGTATTTGGCCCATGTGATAGACACCAGCAAGGAAGTTCCAGTACTCGAAGCAATTCCAGTTGTTAATGAGTTTCCAGATATCTTTCCAAATGATCTACCAGGATTACCTCCCGACAGAGAAATCGAGTTTGCAATTGACTTAGCACCCAGAACAGAACCAGTTTCTAAAGCTCCGTACCGGATGTCACCAGTAGAGATGAAAGAGTTAGCAACTCAGCTGCAAGATCTTTTGGATAAAGGAGTAATAAGACCCAGTATATCCCCGTGGGAAGCACCAGTACTGTTTGTCAAGAAGAAGGACGGGAGTATGCGAATGTGTATCGATTATCAGGAACTGAATAAGCTGACCATTAAGAACAAGTATCCGTTGCCAATGATCGATGATTTATTTGATCAATTGAAAGGCGCTGTATAGTTTTCTAAGATTAATTTAAGATCCGGATATCATCAACTGAAGATCAAGCCAGAAGATATTCCGAAGACCGCAATAAGAACCATATTTGGGCATTATGAGTTTCTAGTGATGGCATCGAACCAGCAACTTTTATGGATCTAATGAATCGAGTATTCAAAAAGTATTTGGATAAATTCATGATCGTGTTCATAGACGATATTCTGATCTATTCCAAAATAGAAGAGGAGCATGCAGAGCACTTGAGGATAGTTCTGGAGATACTGCGACAGGAGTAATTGTACGCGAAGTTTTCCAAGTATGAATTTTGGTTAAAAGAAGTACGATTTCTTGGGAACATGATTAGCAATAAGGGAGTGGAAGTGGATCCGGCAAAGATTGAAACCATAATTGTGGCGCCCCAAAACCCGGGGTCAGGAGTCTCGGAAGCCACGCCATCTAAACTCTTACAACCACACAACTCACACTACAATATATAAATACTCACGCTTCACGACCCCACACTTATCACACACATACACACACACTTACAGGTTATTTTCTTGGAAATGAACCATTATAACTAGAGTAATTGTCAACCATCAAGTGATATTTATTACAACCCAAAAGTAACTAATCTTACCGGGGAGTGACCTTTAGGTAAGGCTAGTCCACCGACCAAATATACGTTTCTTGTTTATTACCTTCCATAAGTCATACTTATAAATAAGCCAAACTATAAAAAACTGAAAACTAGTCTAGCTAATTCTGACTACCTGTGGTACAACACCAAACAAACTACGGAACATCTGGCCATTTCCTACCCGTTTCCTGGTTGTGGTTCTCATGGCAGGCATCTTAATTTACTGTTGTGTTGTGTCAATTTAAGAAAACAAGTGTGAGCTATAATGCCCAGCATAATACTGTACAGTATAAAAATGACTGTATGATAACATCATATATGATAGTTATTTTTTATTCGAAAATAGTTTTCCTTGGTCATACACACCTTCTTATGAAAATAATTCTTTAAGGGATTTTAATATCCTGCGAATACCTTAATAGTAAACCCAGCACCTAGGCTTGGGTTACGGTATTGCATCTCAATTCCAATTGGAAGAATTAGGACACTCTTCGGAGCCACCGTTTACGATGATCGGTCGTAATATGATAATAGTAACCTTTTCTACTAGTAGAAGGACGACACCTTCGTATCCCGGTTATCACCCTTGCCGCATTCAGGCTACGTGTCCCATTTTCGGGTATACACATACTTCACAAGTTCCTGAGTACACTGAGTACCTTCGCCCGCGGTACCTTTGGTAGTCCATCTAGCACACATAGTACCAGAGTCTACCCCTCCCTTGTCCTTTAAAAGAATTCTATCAATCTCGAGAACTCATACCACATCGAAGTTCCCCAAGCGTTTTGTTTGTTGATAGAAACAGCTTATCTCTCTAAGATATAAGTGTATATATATGTATATACGTACTTCCGAGAATTTCGGAGGAAGTACTAAGGATGTGAGTTGAACGTTGTCAACAAATAATTAATAAGGGGGAAAAGTTTCTCCTTGAAACTATATTCAACATATTAAATAAGTCGGGATAATATTCACCGACGATCTGAAATTATTTGAATGGTATTACAAAATCAGAAAGTATATTTTAAATCAGGATCTATGATTTTTAAATCAATAATAAACCCTTTAAGAATAATAATTAATTAAATAATAGTCAATAAATAATTAAACCTCGAATTAGTTTACTCTCTACAAGAATATTTAAAATAATATTCCTCAACTAGTTTGTGTTTCCATAATTAATAATCTATAGTGATTAATCGGGTTTGAAATAAATAATCGTTGGAGTATACTACTCCCATAATAAGTAATAAATATATAGTATTTATTATTCGAACAATAAAATATAGTTGAGGGAATATGATCGCTGGGAAATCATTTTAATAAAAGTTCGAGGTGTTTCAATGTTTCGTAAGTGGACAACGAGTCCCTTTAAAATGTACTATTATGGACTTATAACTTTCCTATAATATCGCCGGAATGATACCCGAGTTTTATCTTAAATCCCGACCGATTCTCGGTCTTATATAATACGTCACGCTTAAAGCAAAATAACATTTCACGATATATACTTTATCGTACAACATCGCTATATTATGCGATATTCAACAACTACGTATCATGGCAAACATGGTATTTATGTAATGATAGTAAAACAATCCTTTCACAAAAAAATAGTAAAAATGGATTTGGGTTCGTAAACTTGCCTGGGTATCTCGAGGTGGAGGATGCTCTAGGTTCCGCTCAGAAATCTGTAACCATGAACACATTTCATTTCGTTAGGTTCCGTTCTAATTTATGGCAACTCGCACCTATGCGCTACTTATTATGCACCCTATAAACTTATACTCCCCTTATTATTCCTTTAAGTTATATTCACATTATGGTCGCTTCATTTTCCTAAGTATCTTAGGTTCATTCTTATTATCGCCGTCGGCTCCGCTTATGGATTCTTACGGTTTCTACTCGCGCGGTCTCGGCTCCGAAATTTTTATAAAATTGAGAAATCATCATTTTCACTTAAAATTTTTATGGCAGTTAGGAAACTCAATATTTTACTCTCTGTAAAAATTTCATGATTTATGAACACTTTTAAGTAGATCCTTTATATTTTCAAAGTTCGTGATTCGCAACAGTTTTTGTCGCGTAAATCACTTTTAACGAAGTATGAGCGATTCAAGCGATTCAAGCGCCTAAACGATCCTTATAACATTTTCTATCCTAAAAAAGGGTTATTCTTCAAGAAACTACAGTGTAAAACTTCGGGACTTTCTGCAGAATCTTAAAGTTACGATTTCTTGGTTTTAACGAAGTTACGTTTACGATTGGGGTTTCGTTTATGCCCTAACTCTTAACACAACCACCAACAATCATCATATCATCATCCAAAAAAAACTACTCTCAAGAACATCATGTTCTTGAGGCAACAACAACCAACTTTAAATCTACTTAACTTAATCATTAAGATTTCATCAAAAACACTCATTACACTAGGTTTTCTACCATATACTAAATTGATCTTAAAAATGAACCTTAAATAAAGTTGGGCCAAAGCTTTTTACATTTCTTGAAATCTTGAGATGTGTTCTTGATAATGGTGGAGGCTTGGAAATGCTTGGTATGATTTTTAGAACCTAAAACCACCATTGAAATTAAGAAACCAAAGAGAGGTTATTATTCACACTATTCACTAGTGAGTTTCTTGAATTTATTCCACCCATCAAACCTTGATAAAAAGAGATGAAAGAATTTTCTTACCTTATTTTAATTACTATTCACTAATATGACCAAGTCTGCAGTGCCAAAAGAAAGTGAGATTTTCATCATCCCTTTTCTTTTATTAGTTTGTTCAAGCTGAAGTAAATTATGTCACATACATACAGACCATTATTTAAAATACCACGTCAATAAAGAATATTATCTCTAAGGATAGAACATTCATTATTCTTAATAATAAAATGAAAAACCATCCAAGTCCAACATAGGAATAGAAACAATATTCCTTACAATCGAGGAAACAAAATAACAATTATTTCAAACAATAGTCTTGCCCGTAGGCATATGTAAATGAAATGATCCTACATCTTCAGCAGCAACTCTTGCTCCATTTCCCATCAGTAGAATCACCTCCTCTTCCTCAAGAGTCCTACTTCTCCTTAGTCCCTGCAACGAATTGCAGATGTAAGAACCACAGGCGGTATCTAATACCCAAGTAGAAATTTGACTTAATGACATATTCATTTCTATCATGAACATACCTGAATCAGAAGCGGTAGTCTCACTCCCCTTCTTCTTCTTCAACTCTGCAAGGTAAACCTTGCAGTTCCTCTTCCAGTGCCCCACCTTGTTACAGTGAAAGCAAACAACTTTGCTCTTGGGGTCTTCAGCTTTCGGTGGAACCGGCTCTTCTTCACCTACTTTCTTCTTCTTGGAAGGGTTCCTCTTCCTTTTCTTAGGATTGGAACCTTCACCAATTAGAAGAACAAAACTCATCTTAAGGGGAAAATTTGATTCCGCAGTCTTCAACATGTTGTGGAGTTCAGCCAGGCTAACATCCAGCTTATTCATGTGAAAGTTCACAACAAACTGCGAAAATGAACCCGGAAGTGATTGCAAGACCAAGTCTTGGCTCAGCTCCCCATCCATGGCAAAACCAAGTTGTCCAAGACGTTCAATCAAATTGATCATCTTAAGTACATGGTCATTCACGGATGATCCCTCAGACATCTTACAACCGAATAGCTCCTTCGATATCTCATATCGAGCTGTCCTCCCTGCCACATCATACAACTCTTGTAGATGCATAAGGATAGTGTGAGCATCCATATGCTCATGTTGCTTCTGTAGCTCAATGTTCATGGAAGCTAGCATGATGCATTGAGCAACATTTGCATCATCTATCCACTTACGATACACAACATGTTCATCATTATGTGCATCGTTAGCAGGTTCAGTAGGCTTAGGTGAGTCAAACACATATTCCAGCTTCTCCACCCCGAGAACAATTCTCAAGTTTCGAAGCCAATCAGCAAAATTAGGACCAGTCAACTTGTGAGCATCTAGTATACTCTGGAGTGATAGTGCAGAAGACATAACGAATATAGTAAATCTGTAAATGATAAACACATAACAACACTTAGCAAATATTCAATTTCATTTCAAAATACTATATGAATCGGGTCTTTATTCATAAGTGGCTCCCACTAGTTTATCTAATTTATTCAACCCCCTACGTGAAAAATAAGCATTCATAATGCTAGTGGGAATAGGGATCCTACATTCCATTACACAACCTCGGCTGTAGCACGAAACGTCATGTGATGTTCAATAGGCAGACAACTCTTGTCAATTACATCTTATGTTATTCCCTAATATAATTTTAGCCTCTTGAATAATTGAGTCACGGCTGTGGCACGACAAACTCAATATTCTAAGTCAAGTCTAACCCAATATTCCGTACAATTGAATCAGTCTCCAATGGCTCACGGCTGTGGCACGTAACGACATTTAAATTCTAATTCAATGTACACATCTCTATGTAATAGACAAGTATTTATTATTTCAAAATCAAAGCCCTCGGCTGTAGCACGAAACGACAATGATTTAAAATATAAGAACCACTTTCTATCATGTTGGAAGGCTATGACCGACACAAGTCCGTTGTGTCATTGGCCAATTACTACTTGATATTATTTAATTTTAGAGGGATTATATTACGTTACAATCATAATCATATTATAAAGATATTCTTCCTTTTAAATTAAATATTTCAAATCAATAATCGATAATCAGATGATTCCCAGATCGGGTGGAGCATTGTCAAGAGGCGTCACTTAATAACCCTTTCTTACAGATAGAAATCTGTTGTTGACAGAATCATCCTTTCTCTCAAAATTGAAAATTCATATTTAATTACGTGTTTCATAAACACAAGAATCTCATGATTGTATTCATAATATTATTGTCAAGGCAAGAAACGATTCCTATTCTAGATTTTTAGAGCACGCCTTATATTGATTTAAGTTCACCTAAATCTATCATCGCATGGTAAATACAGGCATATATCTCATATATAAAAATAAATAAACAAGTAAGCATGCAATTAATATCATGTCACATATTGATATAATGATGTATGGATTTATTATAGCATTTAAAAGCAATTAAAACAATTAAAACATGCTTTAAAACACTTTCGGGAATATAAACAGTTCAAAACTTTTATATAAAAAATATTTGACCACTCCATTAGATCCGTCTCGGAAAAACGAATTCAACGATATATTGCACTCCCAAAACGGAGTTACGAAACTCCCAAAAAATCAAATTTAATGTGGACATACGGGCTGTAACGCATGTACGTAATGCGTTACAACACTGTTGAGCCATTTACGCGTGTAACGCATTCCGTAAATGCACAAAAGTGTGTAACGCATTCACGGAATGCGCAACACACCCCTTCCCCGCGTGCAGCGCACGCGCCTCGCACAGCCGATAGCTGGTTTCCTATTTTTTTTTCTGTTGCTTCTTCCTACCGTGTCTGTTGGTCTTTCTTGTTGTTACAAAAAATAGAAGTAACTCCCCCTTTCCTTTACTCCCTTATTAATAACTCTTTATTAATATGTTATTATTTTAATTTTATTATTAATAAATTAATTAACATTTAATTAATAAATTAATAAAAATCAAAATAATATGATTTCTTAAATCAGGGAGTAGCAGAAAAATACCAAATCAGCCATGGGTCCTTGTGCAAATTTTAATCATAATTATTCACATGCATAATTATTTCATGAATTTTAATTAAAACAATTTTTAAAAATTCATAACAAATAATCTACACATCACAAAATTATGAAAAAAATACCTAGATGATCTACAACACTTGTAGAACCCAGATCAGTAGTCAAAATCTCATGCAAAAATTATTTCAAATTAATTCATAATTAAATCCAAATAAACTTGCAAAAATCATAATAAATCCATACTTGCATTAAAAAATCTGAAATTTTTTATATGAATCTCTATATGCAGAACCTAGCTCTGATGCCAATGATGGAATTTACGGATGAGCGAAAGCGTGAAATAACAACTATTCCGTAAAAACCATATACCGCACATATAGAAAAAACATATAAAAGGGAAAAGCTGAGGAATCGAAATCATACCTCGTGAATCGAAGCTTTTAAAAATTGGAGTGCTAGCAGTTGCTCCTCAGTGTGTGAAGCACTCTACCGGTATCCACCAAGAACGATCCGCTTCGATGAACCTTTTTATAAAACTAAGCTTTTATAAAAATGGAGTTTTGGGAGAGAGAGAGAAGAAGAAGATGGAGGCTAGGGTTTTCACAAAACCAAAATTGTGTGTTCTATATTATGAGCCATCCATCTCATTCTATTTATAGGACTCTCCTAGGGTTTTATAATATATCTTTATATATATTAACCCCCACATTTTATCTTCATAAAATGCTTTAATAATAATTAAAACTATTTTAATTATTATTTCTTTTCTTAACTATTTAGAAAATAATTCTCTCTCTCATTATTTCATCAAAGAAAATATTCTTTTATGGTGTGACCCTGTAGGTTCAATATTATGCCGGTAGTAGAAATAAATAATAATAAATTTTTATTAATTATTTATATGAATATTAAAATTCACTAAATATAATTAACTGATTAATTATATTTATTCTACATCGTGAGTGATGCTTCTCAACATATCGCGACTATCCGGATAATATGAATTCACTACCTAGAATACCAAGAACCTGTCAGTGAATAGTTACCGTACAATTAACTCCTTCTACCCTCCAATGTCCTGATTAAATACAAGGCATAGATCTTGTGTCAAGCCTATCTAATTTAATCATTTGCTTTCCCATTCACTATGCTCAGTTCTATGTAAATTAGAAACTCCTTTCTAATTTCATTCACTCTGGCCAGAGATTCCTGAACTAGCATAAGTGGATCAGCTTTGAACATTCTCTTCCTTCACTGGAAGGGGTAGATCCTTTATTGATCATACACTATCTTCGTGTACAAATTCCTATACCCAGTAGAGCCCTAATAATTGTCCCTGGAGACTAAGAACTAAACCAAAGCATAGTTCAGTGTACACAAGATGACTATGATAACCTCAAGTCTAAGGATACTTGTACAACTATCACTATGTGAACAACTGCTGACACGTGAGTGAACTCCATCATTTGTTCAGCTGTGCGAGTCATGTTCAGTGAACTTATTCTATAATAAGCACCTACATACTAGCTATAGTGTCACCACACAAATATCTATGAGAACAGACATCCTTCAGAATGAAGCAAGCATAGTATGTACCGATCTTTGCGGATTATTAATTACCAGTTAGTAATTCTATGACCAGGAACTATTTAAGTTTAAAGTTATCATCTTTTAGGTCTCACTATTATGATCTCATCATAATCCATAAAAAGCTTTACTCTAAACTATGGTATATCTTATTTAAACACTTAAATAGATAGAGCCCGTAATAAAACAAAACAAGTCTTTTATTAATATCAATGAAATCAAAACATATTACATAAAAAGTTATTCCTAAATCCTCATTCATGATTGGACTTAGGACATATCTCTTTCAGGAAAAGCCTCAACTTAATAGCATCTTCAGAAACTCCATTGAACTTAAAAGTGTCGCAGATCTCGATGAAATCTCTGATGTGCATATTGGGGTCTTCTTTCGGAGAACCCCCAAACTGAACTGAGTTATGTATCATCTGAATCGTGCTCGACATGATCTCAAAGGTATTAGCTGAGATGGCTGGGCGAACAATGCTAGACTGAATATCATCGATCTTTGGTTGAGAGTAGTCCATAAAAGCCTTAGTATTCGCTTCTGGTTCTCCCATTGCAACAAGAGCCTCTTTTTCTTTCTCAACTAAGATCTCTTCCTCAACTTTCTCCTCTACTACAACTTCTTCCTCCGCTTTATCCAGTGTTCTCTTACGAGACCGAGAACGCGTATGCATACACGCTCGCTAGAGTACCTGAAACACGACAAGGAATTAAGTAAGTACAAATGTCCGAGTCACTGAACTTTAACGACCAATGATGACAAACACATAAACTGAAAATTAACACTGATATCCCCGACAACGGCGCCAAAAAATTGTTAGATGCTAAAACACGCGCTAATATTCAAGCAAGTATACGCGTTCATAAGTAATATCGAATAAATTCTAGTTCATTCCCACAGGGATAGATTTAGGTTAATTTTAATCAATGTATTTTGCAACACTAGTATGGTTATTATCCAATGCTAAGATGAATAACAAATTGTGGTCGTTATACTAAGATTAACTAAAAGATTATACTAAAGAACATTAACTAAGAGATTAAAGAGAATTGAATAATATTTAACACAAACATGGGATTCTAACATTATTAAATACTTCATTCAATAGCCTTTTTTTTCTTAACCTTAGCATATAATGGTGATGACACTAATCAGATAACACAAAACTGATAAACACCAACTTTCGTTGTCCGAATACCATACTACCAGACATCCACTAAAGAGATAGAAGCTGACTAGACACCAATTATATTGAGACCCTATATGTCTATAGAATTTGACAGCATAACGGTTTAATGCACAAGTTATCCCTCGTGATTACATAGGCCAAGTAAGATGGTTAAAATTACCTACGAATCATGCATATCAAAATACATGAACCTATGCTAGCATGGCAAGTTCTGAACCTTAAATTCACTTTCGCTTTATTAAAGATTAACACACTATCTTATAAGTTCATGACGCTCATAAGATGAATAAGCACAACCAATACTAGGTTATCATACAATTATCACACACCAAGGCATCGAAACAAATTAACTAAAGAAATCCATAAATAAATCCGCTAGAACCCCACGATAACGATTAGCCCATAATCGGACTCATCATCAACGTGGGTTCCGATGAAAGCATGGTATAATAAACGTAGTCTTTTTACTTAATAAAACCAAGTACCAAACAAAAGTAAAGGTTCTAGAATAAGAAAACTAGCATCCAAAGTTACAACTTAAAACAAAGAATCATTAGAAAACACTAGATCTTCTTCTCCTTGGTTGAATTGTACTCTACGGTCTTCTTACGCCTTTTCCTTAGCTCCAGTACGTCTCTTTTTTTAAAAAACGACCTTTATTTATGTATATATATGCTGTAGAATTAACCATGGCTTCAAACTCTCAAAATTCCAATAGAAAGAGAATTCTGTCATCCTGACCTGGCTTGAGCGCGCGCTGCTTCAGCGCGGGCGCGCTGAGTTTCTGCTTCTTGGGGACGGGCGCACGCTACTTTAGCGCGGGTGCACTGTCCTTCTGGATAAAATTTTGATTTCTTTTCTTCTTGCTGATTTGAACTGGACTTTTCACGAGCCTTTATTCTAGACACCATCCTAATACCAAATTAGCACTAAAACCATGCTAATTCTCCTGATTACCTGGAAAATGCCTACAATGCAAAAACACTACAAAAAGACGTCAAAAATACTAACAACTTGAGTACAAAACACTAATTCAAAGTTTTACGGAGCGTAATAAAGTGTCATAAATGCCACTCAATACATACCTTGCAACGTGAAGGTTATGACTAGCTGTCATAGGTTAACAAAAGATCTAAAAGAAATGAATCTTTGAGCTGAGATCAAAAATGAAATTTCTAATCAACCTAAGAAAACTGTATCTTTTGATAGCTCAAGTTCTACTCCTGTTAACTCTACAAAGAAGAAGATTGGCCCAACACTACTTGGGTAGCTAAAAACACTTAAAACTCATTGTGTGCAGGGCAAGAAGAATAAAGTCACATGGATCATTGATAGTGGATGTTCCAGGCACATGAAAGGTGATAAAACCCTGCTATCATAGTTTGTGGAGATGGATGTGAAGGAATTTACAGATGAGCGGAAGCATGATATAACAATTATTCCGTAAAAACCATGTATCACACATATAGAAAAATGTATAAATCAGAAAAACGGAGGAATCGTAACCATACCTTAAAAATCGAAGCTTTATAATTATGGTTGCTAGCAGTTGCTCCTCAGCGTGTGAAGCACTCTACCGGTATCCACCAAGAATGATCTTCTTCGATGAAGCTTTTTATAAAACCAAGCTTTTATAAAAATGGAGTTTTTGGGAGAGAGAGAGGAAGAAGATGGAGGCTAGGGTTTTCACAAAACCAAGTATATAAATATAATGAGCCATCTCATTCTATTTATAGGGCTCTCCTAGGGTTTTTCCATAATATATCAATATATATATATTAGCCCCACATTTTATCTTTATAAAATACTTTAATAATAATTAAAACTATTTTAATCATTATTTCTTTTTTTAAACTATTTAGAAAATAATTCTCTCTCTCATTATTTCATCAAAGAAAATATTCTTTTATGGTGTGACCCTGTAGGTTCAATATTATGCCGGTAATAGAAATAAATAATAATAAACTTTTATTAATTATTTACATGAATACTAAAATTCACTAAATATAATTAACTGATTAATTATATTTATTCTACATCGTGAGTGATGCTTCTCAACATATCGCGACTATCCGGATAATATGAATTCACTGCTTAGAATACCAAGAACCTGTCAGTGACTAGTTACCGTACAATGAATTCCTTCTACCCTTACAATATCCCGATTAAATACAAGGCATGGATCTCGTGTCAGGCCTATCAAATTTATTCATATGATTTCTTATTCATAATGCAAAGTTCATATTAATGCAAATTAGAAACTCCTTTCTAATTTCATACACTCTGGCCAGAGATTCCAGAACTCGCATACTAAGAATAACATAGGATATTCTCTTCCTATACTGGAAGGGGTAGATCCTCTATTGACGTTAACTATCTCTATACACAAATCCCTATGCCAGAATATGCCTAATGGATGTTTTTGAGACTAAGGACTAAACCAAAGCACAGTTCATTATATACAAGATAACTTTAACGATCTCAAGTCTAAGGACACTTGTACATCTATCACTCAGTGAATAACTATTGACACATGAGTAATCTCCATTAGTTGTTCAACTTATCGAGTCATGTTCAGTGAACTTATTCCCTAATAAGCACCTACATACTAGCTATAGTGTCACCACACAAATGCCTATGAGAACAAACATCCTCCTGAAGGGAGCAAACATAGTATGTACCAATCTTTGTGGATCCAATAACATCCGATTAGTTATCCTATGATCAGGAACTGTTTAAGTCTAGAGTTATCATCTTCTAGACTCACTATTATAATCTCATTATAATTCTAGAAGCTTTACTCTAAACTATGGAGCATCTTATTTAAAACACTTTAAATAGATAAAGCCCATAATAAAACCAAAATAAGTCTTTTATTAATATCAATAAAATCAAATAGGAATACAAGAAAGTTCTTCCTAACTCATCATACATGATTGGATTTAGGACAAACACTTTCAGGATGGCCCTTTGGTGACCTTTGGAGACAACGACAAGGAATTCACAATGGGATATGGTAGTTTAATTTGTGAAAATATTGTCATTCAAGATGTAGCATTGGTTTGAAGACTTGAAGTTAATCTTTTAAGTGTCAGTCAATTTAAAAATATAGGTTTCAAAGTTATATTTGTCAAAGGAGATTGCTCAATTTCAAGAAACAAGACTGGTGAAATTGCTCTTAGAAGAGTAAGAAAAGTAAGTCTGTTTGTTATAAACATGAACTCAGCAAACAAGGACAAAATGTGTTGCTTTTACACTAAGGCATCAAGTGAATAAAGCAGACTTTGGCATAAAAAGCTTTCTCACTTAAACTTCAAAGTAATCAACACTCTTGTGAAAAGAGAATTGGTGAGAGACATGTCAGCCTTGGAGTTTGTCCAAGATGAAGTCTGTGAAGCTTGTTAGAAAGGAAAGATGAAGAGATCAAGTCACAAAAGCAAAACTGTGAATTCTATCAATGCTCCACTACAACTTATGCATATGGATTTATTTGGACCTGTGAATGTCATATCCATTTCTAAGAAGAGATATGCATTAGTAATGGTGGATGACTACTCAATGTATACCTTGGTGGGATTTATACATTTTTTTTCTAAATGAATTTATGCATTTTAAAGATGAAACTTCACACATTATCATTTAGCACATAAAGAAGATTGAAAAATAGGTTGAAGATAAAAATTTTGTGAAAAGATTGAGAAATGACAATGACACTAAGTTCATAAATTCCATATTAAATGATTTCTTTAAAGACAAAGGCATCACTCAAGAGTTCTCAGCTCCAAGAACACATCAACAAAATGGTATGGTTGAAAGAAAGAACAAAAATCTATTTGAAGCTGCAAGTATAATACCTCAAGATGACAATCTGCGAACAAGCTTTTGGGAGGAAGCTATTAACACATCATGTTACTCTCAGAATAAATATTTGGTGAACAAAAGCATGGGCAAGTCGCCCTACTCAATTATGTCAAAGCAGAAACCTATAGTGAAACATCTTCTTGTGTTTAGAAGCAAGTGATTTGTGTTAAAAGACAACTCTGAGTATGTTGGAGAATTTGACTCCAAACTGTTTGAAGCTATCTTTCTTGGTTATTCATTGGAAATGTCTGATTACAAGATCTATGTTCTAGAGCAAAAGAAACTAATGAAGAGCACATATATGACATTTGATGACGACAAGTATCCTGGATTGAAATGCCTTGATAAAAATAAAGCTGAAGCTTTGAAATTTGAAAATCTCAATCTTGATAGTGATTCTGAAGATGAAGATGGAAAGAATGCATACAACAGAGAAGAAGAAACTAGTGATCCATTGAATTCTGCAAATAAGAATTCATCTCAAAACAGAAGCTCTGTGATCTATTAAGCCGTGTTATTATTGTTGTAACGAATTGGAATTGGTTGGTAACAGAATTCGCATTAAAGCATCCGTTTTGGTTGTGAATTAGTTTGCCAGAAAATATTTCCGGTCGCCGGATTCTGCAGTTCATCCGGCCGGGTTACGGGTTTCATCCCGACCCGTTTTTTCCAATTAATAGACCCGGTTTTGATCTGATTATCTCAAAAATATTTCTGAAAATTGTGTTTTACAATTTGACCCCCAAAACTTATGAAATCTTGCAAATAAAAGGATGCCTGTTTTAAAAACTTACAGAAAATGGATTTCTGTTTTAAAAATAATTATTTATTATTTTAAAAATCAGAAAAAATAGTTATTTAATTATTTTAAATTTAGAAAATTGTTTTAATTATTTATTTATTCAAAAATAATCAAAATTAGTTTATTAATTAATTTTAAATAGTTTTTAATTATTTTAGTTAATCGATTAATTTATAATTAATTGATTAATTATTTTAATTAATTTCTAATTAATTTAATTGATTTAATAATTAGATTTAATTATTTAAAATTGATTTAAAAATTCTGAAAAAATAGTTTCGAGCTTTAAAATATTATTTTAAATTATTTTTAAGGCTCGATAATTATTATAAAATTATTTTAAAGTCATATTTGGGTATTCGAACCCTATTATTTAATTATAAAATGATTTGGAGTCCCGTTTAAATTCTGAAAAATGTTAAAAAATTCGTAATAAATATCTGGAAAATCATTTAACCCCGAATCTTCTTTGAATAGTTATTTTAATTGAATATCTTACGTGATACGTGTTATATGTGATCTGATTGATGCATAATATGAATATACGTGTATTGTTTGACTGTTTTATTCATAACTTTCAATCCGTAAATCGGATTTGGGTGAAATGAAGGGTAGATAAAGCTTATGACGCCTATGTGACGATTGGAATGATATGAATATGAATAATTGATAGATACTTGTGATGCCTAGCAGAGTGAGCGAGGCATAGAAAAGGAAACCAGTGATCAATAATAGATTCGAAGCGTAGAAAAAGAAGGCAAGTGATTGATAATAGAAGCAAGGCATAGAAAGAGAAGGAAAGTGGTTGATGAGTAAAACTGTTAGATGAGTACAAGTAAAGTTGGAAATCATCTGTGATAAGGCAAGTACTTTTGAACCTTCTTCAAGATATATTGCAAATATTTTTGAACTGTCTCATAACATGTCGCTATTATTCAAAATAACTCCTGTTTTATATTGTAAGCGCTTTAAACTATTTAACCTTGAACCCCGATTCTTATTGATCTTGAGCCATAAGCCTTATTCTTCATAAATCATCGATTGTTGAATTCTCAAACACGAGCTACACACAAACGATACTACTCCACAAATACTTATCTACCACATACTGATTTCTGATATTGAATTGTTTGATATACCAACCCTTATTCCTTGTTTAAACAAAAGACCAATCTTTGGAACCTTGAACCCTTGGTCTTCTACTTTCTGATTCTTTCCTTGATTGAAAGCCAATCTTTTTAAATTTCTTGTTATACCCTCATGGTGTTGTAAATCACCCTATGCTTCAAGATAAATATTGTTTATGATTTAGCTCATTGAATTACATTGTTTATCATATTTGTTATGCTGGAATTGGATTGTTTTTAAATGTGGACCAGATTCACTGTCGGACCAGATTCGTGGTCATAATAGGCCAATGTGTGCCTTAGATTCAGTCTATAGAGCAAAGCTGGGAGCCTTGCTTGAGGTTAGTGCGTGACTGATCAGATGTAATATCCGGGAAAATTATGTGAATATTTTATTGTTAAATAAATAAATATTATGTGTTTATATAAGTTAAAATGTTTGTTGCCATAATATTACGTGTTTTAAAATGCTGTTTGTGTTTCTGTGCGGTTCAGAAATTTTTTGATTGATTAATATGTGTTAAAACTGCAAATATATGAATCGATCTGCAATTTGGACTCATATTTAATTGCGTCTTTATCAAGGTACTGTTTTATCTCGATGTATGTGCATTTGATTATGTTTTACGTGTTTTTGGAATTTTCTGTTCATTTAAGTAATCATGTGTGTTTTCAAAAACGAACGGACCGGGACCCACCGGGACGTTAAAGTCCACAAAATTGAATTTTATTTTTTATAAAAATATTCGTATTTCAAATTCCCAATAATCTTTGCGTTTTTGAATATTCGCAATTTTTGGGAATTTTTGATATAAATTTTATAATTTAATTATTTTTAAGATATTTCCCGTAAATTGTTAATTTCGGGCTTTTATTTTAAAATGCGGGATCCAGTCATCGATTATGATTTATCAGGATTATTGTTACGGGTACTAGCAAGCCTTTGTAATTATCTGTATCTTTTTAGAAAATAAAAAAAACAATCAGATAAATATAAAAACATTATCTTCCTTTCGTTTATTCGATAAAAGAGATCAGAAATTCAGTTTCAAAGATTAATTCGTAGCAGGAGATTTATCAACTCGTTGGTAGCAATCCATATACCAAATTAAAGCCCTGATTGAGACGGACGTTTTGGCACCAGAATCGCGACTTAAGGTCGGGTTTTACGTTCGACCCATGTTCGTCGGAATCGACGAAATTGGGATTCTTATTTCCTGTTGATTTTTAAAGTTATTTGATGTTAGAAATAGTTTTTCTTGTTCAGGACCATCAATTTCATATATTAGTTGTTCGATTTGATTACCTGAACTGTGTGGCCGAATTTTCGGTTTTGTTAGTTTATAATATTTCAATTTTTAGATTATGGACGCTAGGATTGTTAATTTGGTTTAGCGTAACAGATTATAGGTTTTATTATCTGTGTTTTGATATATGAATTGTAAAGTTTGATTGTGTTTTCCGGGTTCTCGGTTTTTCACCTGAAAAGTTTGATTGATCGGATTTGAAGTTGGGATGATGAGTGGTGTTGGTTGTTGCTTGAGGTGTAAATATGTATTGATTTGGGGTTTGTTATACCTGAAAAACAGAAAAAAAATGGGACGATTTCGGCCGGAAAAAGTTCCGCCGGAGCCGGTCAACACCACCTCCGGAAACTGGGTAATTTTCCAGAATACGGGTGGTGGTGGTTCAACCGACCCGGATTCGTTCTTGTTGGACCCGTGTTATTTCCTTGCCCCGACGCCGGTTTTATGCCCTAAACCCCCAATTCCAAACTCAATGACCTGGTTTCTGATTTTCCATTTTCAAAAAATAATCAAAATTCAGTTTTATTTCCTAAAAACCTTTTCTTTTAATTTTAAAAAATCATTTATCTTATTTTCGAAAATATTACTTATTATTTTAAATACCAAAAATTATTTTCTTAATTATTTTAAATTCCTAATTTTTGTTCTTTTATTATTTTCAAAATTCAATTTGATTTAATTATTTATAATTTTTTTATTTAAGTATTGTATGAGTTAAGTATTGATTAATTCATTCAATCAATTAATTTATTTTAAATAGTTAAATTAAAATATAAATTATTTATAATTAATTCAAATAATTCCTAAGAATTTTTTTAAACTTTTAAAAATTATATTTGGTATTTAAAAGTCAATAAATATTATTATTAATTGATTTAATTCTTATTTTATCCGTAATAATTAAACCGTTCGTCCGTTTAATACGAAACGAACACGTATAAACTCAGAAAAATATTACGCTTTCAATAAAAAACCTTTGAGTCCTAATTTCTTTTGTATTGCAATGTCATTTGATTTGTTAGTCCTTTTGATTTGGTATTTGATCGGTAAATGCTAATAATGACCTGATTTTAATTCAGAACGTACTAAAACCTATATTTTGATGATATGACTTATGTGTTACATGAAATATGTGATTACGTGTTATACAAGTACCGTGATTACATCCTGTGTGATATTCATGCTATCTGTTTACAGTTTTAAAATGCCATGATTAGTTATAAACGATCGGGTAGAGGTCAAGACGTATAGTTACGTCGATTGAGTTTGGTTCTGTCAGTTAAGATTGTCCTTTTGTTTATAGAATCGAGTAGCAAGGAGTGGGGTCAAGTGTTAGACAGAGATAGTAGCCAGCTGCTATAAGCAGAATTATAGAAAGAGGTTATCGAGCATACCAGGCAAGTACCCCTACCTTCACTTATCGTTCAAGTGACGTTTATTTCGAATCATATTATGCAAGTATTTATATCTTCACTTATCATTCATGTGATATTGACTCTGAACTTTATTCTTTCAATTTCCATACTATTCTAATTTCAGAATAGTTAAATGTTTTTATTTCGCTATAAATTACTCTATACAGTGAAGCTTTGAATTGAGATTAGCGAATAACTAATTGTTCTGGTTATTTCACCATTGGTTGTTGAGATAACTCTGGACCATGAGAAATGGGGAGTTATGTGGTTAAGGATGTCATTTAATACGAATCATTTGACAAAAAAATGTTTTTTTAATGGGTTGGATGGTTGCGTAAGAGGCCGTGGCGGCGGTCCAGCGTGAGCTATGTGTTATACAGGATATAACACCTTGCTAGGCCGATATGTGCCTTGGGTACCTTTTGTTTATTGGATATGCTTCAGCATACCGGTGTTGCTCCGCGGCTGATCACCAGCGGCAACACACCGTCGTTCGAGGATTCCAATCCCAAAATAAAATACATATGCAAATGTTGTTATTATCAAATATATATCAGTTTTGTTACTGTTCAGTATTATGGTTTGGTTTGTTCATCAGATTTATTGTGTTGTTGTTCTAAATCATAAGTTATATACTGCTTGCTGAGCATTTTTTGTTTCGCTACTACTTGTTTCATATACTGATTCTTTCAGCTAGGCCAGGAAAGCTTGAGTTCCAGGTCTAACCAGAAGTGTGTGCTTGTAGATAGTTTTGGTGTGTTCTCCATGTAGACAGTTTGGGACGCTTAGCCGTCTAAAGGTTGTAATAAAATTTGAATACGTTGTAAAACTAATTAGACTTATGGTTTTGTGATAACCAATTGGTTTGTATTAGTTCCTGCTCCATACTATAACCTGTGATCGATCCAGTTGCATGCAAGGGGTCATATTATTCTATTTATTCCACTGTGATTATTTTATTATGGTTTATTGGCTAGTACCCCCAAATCTCGACCCGGGTTTGGAGGGCGTCACAGGTGGTATCAGAGCTACAGGTTGTGGTCACTGAAACAGGCTTAGGATTGTCATAAGTGAGTCATCGGAAGAATCACATAAGATAGGAGCGTGTAGTTTAGCTCTTATAGGGTTAAATTTAGGTTATTGGGCTGGGTTATAGTTAAGTTATTTAGGTCCCTGTTTTGTGTTTAGCACTTGGATTTGTGCCATCGCTTTGCTATTTTGTTGGTTTTGAGGATGGTAAGAAGTGATGAAAGAGGTTGGAAGGTTGTGTTGCAACCCTATCCACCGTTTGTTGGTTTATTTGAGATTTTGAGCAAGAGTTCAAAGGTTTTGGATAATTCTTCGTCAATTTTCTTTGTGTTATTATTCTCGAGATACATAAGCAGGATTATGTGATAATCATGTCGCTTGTGTTAATATGGTAGCAAGTTATGATATTTTGAGAAGAGATAATGGCTGAGAATCTTGATATAGTAAAGAATTGCTACATATTTGACACAATGCTTGAAAAATCTATTATATGTTGCTTGTTTTCTTACTAGAATAATGGCACCAAAGAGGATGAATAATTCAGGAGAGGATCATAACGAGGGTCGGATGGATCCAGCGATTGTCCAGATGTTAGCAACAGCCAGCAGCAAGCAACAACACCACTTGCAGGTGACTTTTAAGCAGTTTCAAATTGTGAAACCACCTGAGTTCAAGGGAAGTGCTGATCCTGTGGAAGCTAATGCATGGCTCAAGGAGATGGAAAGGCTTTTGACTTAGTTGGAGCAGGAGCTGAATAGAAGACCAATTTTTCCAGCTACTTCTGAAAGGTGAGGCGAACTATTGGTGGGAATCCACGAGATTCATTGGAAGGAAGTGAGTTTATAACTTGGAGAGGTTTACCGAACTATTCCTGGAAAAGTATTTCCCGAGGTATATGAAGAACCAAATGGAGATTAAGTTCTTGAACCTGACCCAGGGAGATCTTACTGTCGCTGAGTATGAAGCTAAGTTTACTAAGTTAACAAGGTTTGTGCCAGACCAGATGATACAGATGAAAAGAAAGCAAGAAGGTTTGACAGGGATTGATGATTTTGGATTCAGAATAGGGCTGGCCATGTTTGAATTGACTTCATATGTGGTAGTGGTTCAGAAAGCAATGGTGATTGAAAGTAAGAGTGACATGTCTCATAAAGGAAAGGATGAGAAGAAAAGGAAAATAGAAACCTCAGGAGGAGGCAGGCCAGTAACAAGGTAACTTCCAGAGCGTTTCAATTAAAAGGCCAGAGTTTCAGGATAATAAAGGTGTGGGATTCAAGAAACCACAGCAAGGAAATGGGAACCGTTTTCAGAATTCAAATCAGCAGAGGCCTAATCATCCACCAGCGTCAGATTGCAAGTTTTTTGGTAAAAGGCACTTTGGGATTTGTAAGGCTAATGTGTTGTATTACAATGCAATCAGAAGGGATACTATGCTAATGAGTGTTGAAGTCAGACTACAGCTCAGAAATTAGGGACATTGTGCTTTAAATGTGGAAAGATGGGGCATATTGCCAGGGACTTCCAGACAACTGAACCAGCAGCTAAAGTGGCGAGGATTGAAGGACCACCAACAAAGGACCAGCCAAAGGCAGGACATTCAACATGACTATGAATGATGCTATTCAGAGTTCAGACGTGGCTGCAGGTACGCTTCCAGTCAACTCCATAGATGCTAAAGTTTTGTCGATAAGCTGCATTGCGAAGTTAAGTTGTTAGAACAAGCATTAATGATAGAGCTAGCTAATAAGGACCAAGTTCTCATCGACCGAGTGTGTCTGAGGTGTGATATTGAGATAACGGGACATCATTTCTATGCCAACTTAATACCTTTAAGTTGGGAGAATTTGATGTTATATTAGGGATGGATTGATTTTCAGAGAATAACGCTCATATTGATTGTAAGAATAGGAAAGTAAGACTTCAGACCTTGGATAGTAAGAAGGTAATATTTTGATGGAATAAGCAGGAGAAGAAGTTCTTAACGATAGCTCAAGCGAAGAAGTTATTACGTCAGAATTGCGAGGCGTATTTGGCCCATGTGATAGACACCAGCAAGGAAGTTCCAGTACTCGAAGCAATTCCAGTTGTTAATGAGTTTCCAGATATCTTTCCAATGATCTACCAGGATTACCTCCCGACAGAGAAATCGAGTTTGCAATTGACTTAGCACCCAGAACAGAACCAGTTTCTAAAGCTCCGTACCGGATGTCACCAGTAGAGATGAAAGAGTTAGCAACTCAGCTGCAAGATCTTTTGGATAAAGGAGTAATAAGACCCAGTATATCCCCGTGGGAAGCACCAGTACTGTTTGTCAAGAAGAAGGACGGGAGTATGCGAATGTGTATCGATTATCAGGAACTGAATAAGCTGACCATTAAGAACAAGTATCCGTTGCCAATGATCGATGATTTATTTGATCAATTGAAAGGCGCTGTATAGTTTTCTAAGATTAATTTAAGATCCGGATATCATCAACTGAAGATCAAGCCAGAAGATATTCCGAAGACCGCAATAAGAACCATATTTGGGCATTATGAGTTTCTAGTGATGGCATCGAACCAGCAACTTTTATGGATCTAATGAATCGAGTATTCAAAAGTATTTGGATAAATTCATGATCGTGTTCATAGACGATATTCTGATCTATTCCAAAATAGAAGAGGAGCATGCAGAGCACTTGAGGATAGTTCTGGAGATACTGCGACAGGAGTAATTGTACGCGAAGTTTTCCAAGTATGAATTTTGGTTAAAAGAAGTACGATTTCTTGGGAACATGATTAGCAATAAGGGAGTGGAAGTGGATCCGGCAAAGATTGAAACCATAATTGTGGCGCCCCAAAACCCGGGGTCAGGAGTCTCGGAAGCCACGCCATCTAAACTCTTACAACCACACAACTCACACTACAATATATAAATACTCACGCTTCACGACCCCCACACTTATCACACACATACACACACACTTACAGGTTATTTTCTTGGAAATGAACCATTATAACTAGAGTAATTGTCAACCATCAAGTGATATTTATTACAACCCAAAAGTAACTAATCTTACCGGGGAGTGACCTTTAGGTAAGGCTAGTCCACGACCAAATATACGTTTCTTGTTTATTACCTTCCATAAGTCATACTTATAAATAAGCCAAACTATAAAAAACTGGAAAACTAGTCTAGCTAATTCTGACTACCTGTGGTACAACACCAAACAAACTACGGAACATCTGGCCATTTCCCTACCCGTTTCCTGGTTGTGGTTCTCATGGCAGGCATCTTAATTTACTGTTGTGTTGTGTCAATTTAAGAAAACAAGTGTGAGCTATAATGCCCAGCATAATACTGTACAGTATAAAAATGACTGTATGATAACATCATATATGATAGTTATTTTTTATTCGAAAATAGTTTTCCTTGGTCATACACACCTTCTTATGAAAATAATTCTTTAAGGGATTTTAATATCCTGCGAATACCTTAATAGTAAACCCAGCACCTAGGCTTGGGTTACGGTATTGCATCTCAATTCCAATTGGAAGAATTAGGACACTCTTCGGAGCCACCGTTTACGATGATACGGTCGTAATATGATAATAGTAACCGTTTCTACTAGTAGAAGGACGACACCTTCGTATCCGGTTATCACCCTTGCCGCATTCAGGCTACGTGTCCCATTTCGGTATACACATACTTCACAGTTCCTGAGTACACTGAGTACCTTCGCCCGCGGTACCTTTGGTAGGTCCATCTAGCAACATAGTACCAGAGTCTACCCCTCCCTTGTCCTTTAAAAGAATTCTATCAATCTCGAGAACTCATACCACATCGAAGTTCCCCAAGCGTTTTGTTTGTTGATAGAAACAGCTTATCTCTCTAAGATATAAGTGTATATATGTATATACGTACTTCCGAGAATTTCGAGGAAGTACTAAGATTGTGAGTTGAACGTTGTCAACAAATAATTAATAAGGGGGGAAAAGTTTCTCGTTGAAACTATATTCAACATATTAAATAAGTCGGGATAATATTCACCGACGATCTGAAATTATTTGAATGGTATTAGCAAAATCAGAAAGTATATTTTAAATCAGGATCTATGATTTTTAAATCAATAATAAACCCTTTAAGAATAATAATTAATTAAATAATAGTCCATAATAATTAAACCTCGAATTAGGTTTACTCTCTACAAGAATATTTAAAATAATATTCCTCAACTAGTTTGTGTTTCCATAATTAATAATCTATAGTGATTAATCGGGTTTGAAATAAATAATCGTTGGAGTATACTACTCCCATAATAAGTAATAAATATATAGTATTTATTATTCGAACAATAAAATATAGTTGAGGGAATATGATCGCTGGGAAATCATTTTAATAAAAGTTCGAGGTGTTTCAATGTTTCGTAAGTGGACAACGAGTCCCTTTAAAATGTACTATATGGACTTATAACTTTCCTATAATATCGCCGGAATGATACCCGAGTTTTATCTTAATCCCGACCGATTCTCGGTCTTATATAATACGTCACGCTTAAAGCAAAATAACATTTCACGATATATACTTTATCGTACAACATCGCTATATTATGCGATATTCAACAACTACGTATCATGGCAAACATGGTATTTATGTAATGATAGTAAAACAATCCTTTCACAAAAAAATAGTAAAAATGGTATTTGGGTTCGTAACTTGCCTGGGTATCTCGAGGTGGAGGATGCTCTAGGTTCCGCTCAGAAATCTGTAACCATGAACACATTTCATTTCGTTAGGTTCCGTTCTAATTTATGGCAAACTCGCACCTATGCGCTACTTATTATGCACCCTATAAACTTATACTCCCCTTATTATTCCTTTAAGTTATATTCACATTATGGTCGCTTCATTTTCCTAAGTATCTTAGGTTCATTCTTATTATCGCCGTCCGGCTCCGCTTATGGATTCTTACGGTTTCTACTCGCGCGGTCTCGGCTCCGAAATTTTTATAAAATTGAGAAATCATCATTTTCACTTAAAATTTTTTATGGCAGTTAGGAAACTCAATATTTTACTCTCTGTAAAAATTTCATGATTTATGAACACTTTTAAGTAGATCCTTTATATTTTCAAAGTTCGTGATTCGCAACAGTTTTTGTCGCGTAAATCACTTTTAACGAAGTATGAGCGATTCAAGCGATTCAAGCGCCCTAAACGATCCTTATAACATTTTCTATCCTAAAAAAGGGTTATTCTTCAAGAAACTACAGTGTAAAACTTCGGGACTTTCTGCAGAATCTTAAAGTTACGATTTCTTGGTTTTAACGAAGTTACGTTTACGATTGGGGTTCGTTTATGCCCTAACTCTTAACACAACCACCAACAATCATCATATCATCATCCAAAAAAAACTACTCTCAAGAACATCATGTTCTTGAGGCAACAACAACCAACTTTAAATCTACTTAACTTAATCATTAAGATTTCATCAAAAACACTCATTACACTAGGTTTTCTACCATATACTAAATTGATCTTAAAAATGAACCTTAAATAAAGTTGGGCCAAAGCTTTTTACATTTCTTGAAATCTTGAGATGTGTTCTTGATAATGGTGGAGGCTTGGAAATGCTTGGTATGATTTTTAGAACCTAAAACCACCATTGAAATTAAGAAACCAAAGAGAGGTTATTATTCACACTATTCACTAGTGAGTTTCTTGAATTTATTCCACCCATCAAACCTTGATAAAAAGAGATGAAAGAATTTTCTTACCTTATTTTAATTACTATTCACTAATATGACCAAGTCTGCAGTGCCAAAAGAAAGTGAGATTTTCATCATCCCTTTTCTTTTATTAGTTTGTTCAAGCTGAAGTAAATTATGTCACATACATACAGACCATTATTTAAAATACCACGTCAATAAAGAATATTATCTCTAAGGATAGAACATTCATTATTCTTAATAATAAAATGAAAAACCATCCAAGTCCAACATAGGAATAGAAACAATATTCCTTACAATCGAGGAAACAAAATAACAATTATTTCAAACAATAGTCTTGCCCGTAGGCATATGTAAATGAAATGATCCTACATCTTCAGCAGCAACTCTTGCTCCATTTCCCATCAGTAGAATCACCTCCTCTTCCTCAAGAGTCCTACTTCTCCTTAGTCCCTGCAACGAATTGCAGATGTAAGAACCACAGGCGGTATCTAATACCCAAGTAGAAATTTGACTTAATGACATATTCATTTCTATCATGAACATACCTGAATCAGAAGCGGTAGTCTCACTCCCCTTCTTCTTCTTCAACTCTGCAAGGTAAACCTTGCAGTTCCTCTTCCAGTGCCCCACCTTGTTACAGTGAAAGCAAACAACTTTGCTCTTGGGGTCTTCAGCTTTCGGTGGAACCGGCTCTTCTTCACCTACTTTCTTCTTCTTGGAAGGGTTCCTCTTCCTTTTCTTAGGATTGGAACCTTCACCAATTAGAAGAACAAAACTCATCTTAAGGGGAAAATTTGATTCCGCAGTCTTCAACATGTTGTGGAGTTCAGCCAGGCTAACATCCAGCTTATTCATGTGAAAGTTCACAACAAACTGCGAAAATGAACCCGGAAGTGATTGCAAGACCAAGTCTTGGCTCAGCTCCCCATCCATGGCAAAACCAAGTTGTCCAAGACGTTCAATCAAATTGATCATCTTAAGTACATGGTCATTCACGGATGATCCCTCAGACATCTTACAACCGAATAGCTCCTTCGATATCTCATATCGAGCTGTCCTCCCTGCCACATCATACAACTCTTGTAGATGCATAAGGATAGTGTGAGCATCCATATGCTCATGTTGCTTCTGTAGCTCAATGTTCATGGAAGCTAGCATGATGCATTGAGCAACATTTGCATCATCTATCCACTTACGATACACAACATGTTCATCATTATGTGCATCGTTAGCAGGTTCAGTAGGCTTAGGTGAGTCAAACACATATTCCAGCTTCTCCACCCCGAGAACAATTCTCAAGTTTCGAAGCCAATCAGCAAAATTAGGACCAGTCAACTTGTGAGCATCTAGTATACTCTGGAGTGATAGTGCAGAAGACATAACGAATATAGTAAATCTGTAAATGATAAACACATAACAACACTTAGCAAATATTCAATTTCATTTCAAAATACTATATGAATCGGGTCTTTATTCATAAGTGGCTCCCACTAGTTTATCTAATTTATTCAACCCCCTACGTGAAAAATAAGCATTCATAATGCTAGTGGGAATAGGGATCCTACATTCCATTACACAACCTCGGCTGTAGCACGAAACGTCATGTGATGTTCAATAGGCAGACAACTCTTGTCAATTACATCTTATGTTATTCCCTAATATAATTTTAGCCTCTTGAATAATTGAGTCACGGCTGTGGCACGACAAACTCAATATTCTAAGTCAAGTCTAACCCAATATTCCGTACAATTGAATCAGTCTCCAATGGCTCACGGCTGTGGCACGTAACGACATTTAAATTCTAATTCAATGTACACATCTCTATGTAATAGACAAGTATTTATTATTTCAAAATCAAAGCCCTCGGCTGTAGCACGAAACGACAATGATTTAAAATATAAGAACCACTTTCTATCATGTTGGAAGGCTATGACCGACACAAGTCCGTTGTGTCATTGGCCAATTACTACTTGATATTATTTAATTTTAGAGGGATTATATTACGTTACAATCATAATCATATTATAAAGATATTCTTCCTTTTAAATTAAATATTTCAAATCAATAATCGATAATCAGATGATTCCCAGATCGGGTGGAGCATTGTCAAGAGGCGTCACTTAATAACCCTTTCTTACAGATAGAAATCTGTTGTTGACAGAATCATCCTTTCTCTCAAAATTGAAAATTCATATTTAATTACGTGTTTCATAAACACAAGAATCTCATGATTGTATTCATAATATTATTGTCAAGGCAAGAAACGATTCCTATTCTAGATTTTTAGAGCACGCCTTATATTGATTTAAGTTCACCTAAATCTATCATCGCATGGTAAATACAGGCATATATCTCATATATAAAAATAAATAAACAAGTAAGCATGCAATTAATATCATGTCACATATTGATATAATGATGTATGGATTTATTATAGCATTTAAAAGCAATTAAAACAATTAAAACATGCTTTAAAACACTTTCGGGAATATAAACAGTTCAAAACTTTTATATAAAAATATTTGACCACTCCATTAGATCCGTCTCGGAAAAACGAATTCAACGATATATTGCACTCCCAAAACGGAGTTACGAAACTCCCAAAAAATCAAATTTAATGTGGACATACGGGCTGTAACGCATGTACGTAATGCGTTACAACACTGTTGAGCCATTTACGCGTGTAACGCATTCCGTAAATGCACAAAAGTGTGTAACGCATTCACGGAATGCGCAACACACCCCTTCCCCGCGTGCAGCGCACGCGCCTCGCACAGCCGATAGCTGGTTTCCTATTTTTTTTTCTGTTGCTTCTTCCTACCGTGTCTGTTGGTCTTTCTTGTTGTTACAAAAAAATAGAAGTAACTCCCCCTTTCCTTTACTCCCTTATTAATAACTCTTTATTAATATGTTATTATTTTAATTTTATTATTAATAAATTAATTAACATTTAATTAATAAATTAATAAAAATCAAAATAATATGATTTCTTAAATCAGGGAGTAGCAGAAAAATACCAAATCAGCCATGGGTCCTTGTGCAAATTTTAATCATAATTATTCACATGCATAATTATTTCATGAATTTTAATTAAAACAATTTTTAAAAATTCATAACAAATAATCTACACATCACAAAATTATGAAAAAAATACCTAGATGATCTACAACACTTGTAGAACCCAGATCAGTAGTCAAAATCTCATGCAAAAATTATTTCAAATTAATTCATAATTAAATCCAAATAAACTTGCAAAAATCATAATAAATCCATACTTGCATTAAAAAATCTGAAATTTTTTATATGAATCTCTATATGCAGAACCTAGCTCTGATGCCAATGATGGAATTTACGGATGAGCGAAAGCGTGAAATAACAACTATTCCGTAAAAACCATATACCGCACATATAGAAAAAACATATAAAAGGGAAAAGCTGAGGAATCGAAATCATACCTCGTGAATCGAAGCTTTTAAAAATTGGAGTGCTAGCAGTTGCTCCTCAGTGTGTGAAGCACTCTACCGGTATCCACCAAGAACGATCCGCTTCGATGAACCTTTTTATAAAACTAAGCTTTTATAAAAATGGAGTTTTGGGAGAGAGAGAGAAGAAGAAGATGGAGGCTAGGGTTTTCACAAAACCAAAATTGTGTGTTCTATATTATGAGCCATCCATCTCATTCTATTTATAGGACTCTCCTAGGGTTTTATAATATATCTTTATATATATTAACCCCCACATTTTATCTTCATAAAATGCTTTAATAATAATTAAAACTATTTTAATTATTATTTCTTTTCTTAACTATTTAGAAAATAATTCTCTCTCTCATTATTTCATCAAAGAAAATATTCTTTTATGGTGTGACCCTGTAGGTTCAATATTATGCCGGTAGTAGAAATAAATAATAATAAATTTTTATTAATTATTTATATGAATATTAAAATTCACTAAATATAATTAACTGATTAATTATATTTATTCTACATCGTGAGTGATGCTTCTCAACATATCGCGACTATCCGGATAATATGAATTCACTACCTAGAATACCAAGAACCTGTCAGTGAATAGTTACCGTACAATTAACTCCTTCTACCCTCCAATGTCCTGATTAAATACAAGGCATAGATCTTGTGTCAAGCCTATCTAATTTAATCATTTGCTTTCCCATTCACTATGCTCAGTTCTATGTAAATTAGAAACTCCTTTCTAATTTCATTCACTCTGGCCAGAGATTCCTGAACTAGCATAAGTGGATCAGCTTTGAACATTCTCTTCCTTCACTGGAAGGGGTAGATCCTTTATTGATCATACACTATCTTCGTGTACAAATTCCTATACCCAGTAGAGCCCTAATAATTGTCCCTGGAGACTAAGAACTAAACCAAAGCATAGTTCAGTGTACACAAGATGACTATGATAACCTCAAGTCTAAGGATACTTGTACAACTATCACTATGTGAACAACTGCTGACACGTGAGTGAACTCCATCATTTGTTCAGCTGTGCGAGTCATGTTCAGTGAACTTATTCTATAATAAGCACCTACATACTAGCTATAGTGTCACCACACAAATATCTATGAGAACAGACATCCTTCAGAATGAAGCAAGCATAGTATGTACCGATCTTTGCGGATTATTAATTACCAGTTAGTAATTCTATGACCAGGAACTATTTAAGTTTAAAGTTATCATCTTTTAGGTCTCACTATTATGATCTCATCATAATCCATAAAAAGCTTTACTCTAAACTATGGTATATCTTATTTAAACACTTAAATAGATAGAGCCCGTAATAAAACAAAACAAGTCTTTTATTAATATCAATGAAATCAAAACATATTACATAAAAAGTTATTCCTAAATCCTCATTCATGATTGGACTTAGGACATATCTCTTTCAGGAAAAGCCTCAACTTAATAGCATCTTCAGAAACTCCATTGAACTTAAAAGTGTCGCAGATCTCGATGAAATCTCTGATGTGCATATTGGGGTCTTCTTTCGGAGAACCCCCAAACTGAACTGAGTTATGTATCATCTGAATCGTGCTCGACATGATCTCAAAGGTATTAGCTGAGATGGCTGGGCGAACAATGCTAGACTGAATATCATCGATCTTTGGTTGAGAGTAGTCCATAAAAGCCTTAGTATTCGCTTCTGGTTCTCCCATTGCAACAAGAGCCTCTTTTTCTTTCTCAACTAAGATCTCTTCCTCAACTTTCTCCTCTACTACAACTTCTTCCTCCGCTTTATCCAGTGTTCTCTTACGAGACCGAGAACGCGTATGCATACACGCTCGCTAGAGTACCTGAAACACGACAAGGAATTAAGTAAGTACAAATGTCCGAGTCACTGAACTTTAACGACCAATGATGACAAACACATAAACTGAAAATTAACACTGATATCCCCGACAACGGCGCCAAAAAATTGTTAGATGCTAAAACACGCGCTAATATTCAAGCAAGTATACGCGTTCATAAGTAATATCGAATAAATTCTAGTTCATTCCCACAGGGATAGATTTAGGTTAATTTTAATCAATGTATTTTGCAACACTAGTATGGTTATTATCCAATGCTAAGATGAATAACAAATTGTGGTCGTTATACTAAGATTAACTAAAAGATTATACTAAAGAACATTAACTAAGAGATTAAAGAGAATTGAATAATATTTAACACAAACATGGGATTCTAACATTATTAAATACTTCATTCAATAGCCTTTTTTTTCTTAACCTTAGCATATAATGGTGATGACACTAATCAGATAACACAAAACTGATAAACACCAACTTTCGTTGTCCGAATACCATACTACCAGACATCCACTAAAGAGATAGAAGCTGACTAGACACCAATTATATTGAGACCCTATATGTCTATAGAATTTGACAGCATAACGGTTTAATGCACAAGTTATCCCTCGTGATTACATAGGCCAAGTAAGATGGTTAAAATTACCTACGAATCATGCATATCAAAATACATGAACCTATGCTAGCATGGCAAGTTCTGAACCTTAAATTCACTTTCGCTTTATTAAAGATTAACACACTATCTTATAAGTTCATGACGCTCATAAGATGAATAAGCACAACCAATACTAGGTTATCATACAATTATCACACACCAAGGCATCGAAACAAATTAACTAAAGAAATCCATAAATAAATCCGCTAGAACCCCACGATAACGATTAGCCCATAATCGGACTCATCATCAACGTGGGTTCCGATGAAAGCATGGTATAATAAACGTAGTCTTTTTACTTAATAAAACCAAGTACCAAACAAAAGTAAAGGTTCTAGAATAAGAAAACTAGCATCCAAAGTTACAACTTAAAACAAAGAATCATTAGAAAACACTAGATCTTCTTCTCCTTGGTTGAATTGTACTCTACGGTCTTCTTACGCCTTTTCCTTAGCTCCAGTACGTCTCTTTTTTTAAAAAACGACCTTTATTTATGTATATATATGCTGTAGAATTAACCATGGCTTCAAACTCTCAAAATTCCAATAGAAAGAGAATTCTGTCATCCTGACCTGGCTTGAGCGCGCGCTGCTTCAGCGCGGGCGCGCTGAGTTTCTGCTTCTTGGGGACGGGCGCACGCTACTTTAGCGCGGGTGCACTGTCCTTCTGGATAAAATTTTGATTTCTTTTCTTCTTGCTGATTTGAACTGGACTTTTCACGAGCCTTTATTCTAGACACCATCCTAATACCAAATTAGCACTAAAACCATGCTAATTCTCCTGATTACCTGGAAAATGCCTACAATGCAAAAACACTACAAAAAGACGTCAAAAATACTAACAACTTGAGTACAAAACACTAATTCAAAGTTTTACGGAGCGTAATAAAGTGTCATAAATGCCACTCAATACATACCTTGCAACGTGAAGGTTATGACTAGCTGTCATAGGTTAACAAAAGATCTAAAAGAAATGAATCTTTGAGCTGAGATCAAAAATGAAATTTCTAATCAACCTAAGAAAACTGTATCTTTTGATAGCTCAAGTTCTACTCCTGTTAACTCTACAAAGAAGAAGATTGGCCCAACACTACTTGGGTAGCTAAAAACACTTAAAACTCATTGTGTGCAGGGCAAGAAGAATAAAGTCACATGGATCATTGATAGTGGATGTTCCAGGCACATGAAAGGTGATAAAACCCTGCTATCATAGTTTGTGGAGATGGATGTGAAGGAATTTACAGATGAGCGGAAGCATGATATAACAATTATTCCGTAAAAACCATGTATCACACATATAGAAAAATGTATAAATCAGAAAAACGGAGGAATCGTAACCATACCTTAAAAATCGAAGCTTTATAATTATGGTTGCTAGCAGTTGCTCCTCAGCGTGTGAAGCACTCTACCGGTATCCACCAAGAATGATCTTCTTCGATGAAGCTTTTTATAAAACCAAGCTTTTATAAAAATGGAGTTTTTGGGAGAGAGAGAGGAAGAAGATGGAGGCTAGGGTTTTCACAAAACCAAGTATATAAATATAATGAGCCATCTCATTCTATTTATAGGGCTCTCCTAGGGTTTTTCCATAATATATCAATATATATATATTAGCCCCACATTTTATCTTTATAAAATACTTTAATAATAATTAAAACTATTTTAATCATTATTTCTTTTTTTAAACTATTTAGAAAATAATTCTCTCTCTCATTATTTCATCAAAGAAAATATTCTTTTATGGTGTGACCCTGTAGGTTCAATATTATGCCGGTAATAGAAATAAATAATAATAAACTTTTATTAATTATTTACATGAATACTAAAATTCACTAAATATAATTAACTGATTAATTATATTTATTCTACATCGTGAGTGATGCTTCTCAACATATCGCGACTATCCGGATAATATGAATTCACTGCTTAGAATACCAAGAACCTGTCAGTGACTAGTTACCGTACAATGAATTCCTTCTACCCTTACAATATCCCGATTAAATACAAGGCATGGATCTCGTGTCAGGCCTATCAAATTTATTCATATGATTTCTTATTCATAATGCAAAGTTCATATTAATGCAAATTAGAAACTCCTTTCTAATTTCATACACTCTGGCCAGAGATTCCAGAACTCGCATACTAAGAATAACATAGGATATTCTCTTCCTATACTGGAAGGGGTAGATCCTCTATTGACGTTAACTATCTCTATACACAAATCCCTATGCCAGAATATGCCTAATGGATGTTTTTGAGACTAAGGACTAAACCAAAGCACAGTTCATTATATACAAGATAACTTTAACGATCTCAAGTCTAAGGACACTTGTACATCTATCACTCAGTGAATAACTATTGACACATGAGTAATCTCCATTAGTTGTTCAACTTATCGAGTCATGTTCAGTGAACTTATTCCCTAATAAGCACCTACATACTAGCTATAGTGTCACCACACAAATGCCTATGAGAACAAACATCCTCCTGAAGGGAGCAAACATAGTATGTACCAATCTTTGTGGATCCAATAACATCCGATTAGTTATCCTATGATCAGGAACTGTTTAAGTCTAGAGTTATCATCTTCTAGACTCACTATTATAATCTCATTATAATTCTAGAAGCTTTACTCTAAACTATGGAGCATCTTATTTAAAACACTTTAAATAGATAAAGCCCATAATAAAACCAAAATAAGTCTTTTATTAATATCAATAAAATCAAATAGGAATACAAGAAAGTTCTTCCTAACTCATCATACATGATTGGATTTAGGACAAACACTTTCAGGATGGCCCTTTGGTGACCTTTGGAGACAACGACAAGGAATTCACAATGGGATATGGTAGTTTAATTTGTGAAAATATTGTCATTCAAGATGTAGCATTGGTTTGAAGACTTGAAGTTAATCTTTTAAGTGTCAGTCAATTTAAAAATATAGGTTTCAAAGTTATATTTGTCAAAGGAGATTGCTCAATTTCAAGAAACAAGACTGGTGAAATTGCTCTTAGAAGAGTAAGAAAAGTAAGTCTGTTTGTTATAAACATGAACTCAGCAAACAAGGACAAAATGTGTTGCTTTTACACTAAGGCATCAAGTGAATAAAGCAGACTTTGGCATAAAAAGCTTTCTCACTTAAACTTCAAAGTAATCAACACTCTTGTGAAAAGAGAATTGGTGAGAGACATGTCAGCCTTGGAGTTTGTCCAAGATGAAGTCTGTGAAGCTTGTTAGAAAGGAAAGATGAAGAGATCAAGTCACAAAAGCAAAACTGTGAATTCTATCAATGCTCCACTACAACTTATGCATATGGATTTATTTGGACCTGTGAATGTCATATCCATTTCTAAGAAGAGATATGCATTAGTAATGGTGGATGACTACTCAATGTATACCTTGGTGGGATTTATACATTTTTTTTCTAAATGAATTTATGCATTTTAAAGATGAAACTTCACACATTATCATTTAGCACATAAAGAAGATTGAAAAATAGGTTGAAGATAAAAATTTTGTGAAAAGATTGAGAAATGACAATGACACTAAGTTCATAAATTCCATATTAAATGATTTCTTTAAAGACAAAGGCATCACTCAAGAGTTCTCAGCTCCAAGAACACATCAACAAAATGGTATGGTTGAAAGAAAGAACAAAAATCTATTTGAAGCTGCAAGTATAATACCTCAAGATGACAATCTGCGAACAAGCTTTTGGGAGGAAGCTATTAACACATCATGTTACTCTCAGAATAAATATTTGGTGAACAAAAGCATGGGCAAGTCGCCCTACTCAATTATGTCAAAGCAGAAACCTATAGTGA